>NC_142939.1:57134406-57144406 GCF_046866305.1 Octopus bimaculoides | reverse complement strand
AGTTACGCACTGGGGTCGATGTAATCAAATTAATTCATTTGTCTGTCCTTGTTTGTCCCCTCTATGTTTAGCCCCTTGTGGGCAATAAAGAAATAAGAAACGTTAGCACGCCGGGCGACATGCTTAGCGGTATTTCGTCTGTCTTTACGTTCTGAGTTCAGATTCCGCCGAGGTTGACTTTGCCTTTCATCCTTTTGGGGTCGATAAATTAAGTACCAGTTGCGTGCTGAGGTCGATATAATCGACCACCCCCTCCCCAAAAATTTCGGGCCTTGTGCCTACAGGAGAAAAGAGAAGAATGTTACTGCCACGGAATATAACACGGGCAACCTTTTTCTGTTTTTTGTTTTTGAGAAGCGAGCCGCTTGAGATGTGGTTAATCATCAGACAAACCGCACTACTGAACAAATTCAAGGTAATATTTTGTTAGATGTAGCAAGCCGGACAAAATGTCATACGGTACTTCTAGCTCTTTAAGTTCTGTTTACACCCTTTCGAGATCAATAAAATAAAGAGCCAGCCAAGAACTGAGGTCGATGATATTGACTCAACCACTTCTCAAAATTGTTGCCTTGTTCCTAAACTAGACGTATTTGAAATATGCTAAATATGTTTAGCATATTTTCTAATTAGTATATTTTAAATATGCTAATTAATTATACAAGCCGATTTGTGATTAGTACTGTATATCTACATAGCAGTGGAGGCGCAATGGCCCTGTGGTTAGGGCAGCGGACTCACAGTCATAGGATCGCGGTTTCGATTCCTTAGACAGGGCGTTGTGAGTGTTTATTCAGCGAAAACAACTAAAGCTCCACGAGGCTCCGGCAGGGGATGGTGGCGAACCCTGCTGTACTCTTTCACTACAGCTTTCTTTCACTCTTACTTCCTGTTTCTGTTGTGCCTGTAATTCAAAGGGTCAACCTTGTCACACTGTCACGCTGAATATCCCCGAGAACTACGTTAAGGGTACACGTGTCTGTGGAGTGCTCAGCCACTTGCACGTTAATTTCATGAGCAGGCTGTTCCGTTGATCGGATCAACTGGAACCCTCGTCGTCGTTAAGCGACGGAGTGCCAACAACAACATCTACATAGCGATACTCTCATTTCTATTTTCCCAAATATGGTAGAGTGTAGGATTCATTCTATGTTGAAGGGTTCTAATTAGCCGAAACAAATATTAAGAAGTTTCCCATGCTTGTTGAAATTATTTTAAAAATATTTAGCATTCAGCTAATGTCTTTTCTTCTTGAAATAACTATTTCTAATTAGGTATGTATAGCTCAATAAATTGAATATGGTGAAACTAAGTTGATTTTTACTCATTTTGTTGGCAACCCTGATTTATCGTTTTAAATTATTTATCGTTTTATATGATTTATCGTTTTAAATATATTTTAATTTCTCGCACTTACTGGCATACAACATTGTACAGCTACTTAGAGATTTTCTCGTCACTCTTTCACTAAGTAGGTTGACGCTTAGTTCTTTGGTTCCGTGTGTGTGAGAGTGTGTTTCTGCATGTATGTATGTATGTATACCTTCTTACAATTCGGCCAAATATTCAGAGTTTCGTCTCCGCTGAAGAGACTAGAGTTGTAACATCTTGTAAGAAGATAATACATACTAAGTCTTTCGCTGATGAGCAGTAATAAAACGGAAACATAGCCGGATTTGTCTTCGTATAGTCTCCGAAATGATTAATGTAATAACTAAGTTGCCTTCTCGCCGCTTAATTACATCAAATTAACATATTTGATGTTGGCTTTATATCATGTTAGTACTAACTTAATAATATTGTCTTAGATTTTTTTTTTACTTGTTTCAGTCTAAAATGTATACATTTGTGTGTAGAAAAAAGAGAGGGGGAAGGAGAGAGAGGCAGACAGACAGGGACAGACAGACAGACAGACAGACAGACAGACAGACAGACAGGCAGGCAGACAGACAGACAGGCAGGCAGGCAAGCAGGCAGGCAAGCAGGCAGATCAGTTGATCGTTGTAATCTGTAATCTGCAATAAGGAAAATTTAAATGATACAGAGTAAAGAGACGTGGTATCTACTGTTTTCTTGCAGCACAGCCACAAGTTACGACTCTCGTAAGACATGCATACATATATATATATATATATGCACATGTGCATACACACACGTGCACACACGTGCACACACATCTATACATATAAAGCTGTAGCCTCTGTCTGTTTGTTATCGAACTTCTTGAGTTTTGGAGATAGACCCCCCCCCCATTACCATATATATTCTGAAACTACATTAACCAGAGTACTTGGATAAGTGTATTTCATTTTGATCAAAGGGGTCCCCGGTGGTCACTCCCCCCCCCCCCACACACACACACACTGAAAAGTTTTCTCCCATTGATTTAAATTAATTTTAAGCCATAAGTAAATGAACGGAAATGATGCCTATTCCCAAATTATCAGCAAATTCTAATAATATTAAGACACCCTAATTGGGGCTAACCCCCCTTATATTGCAAATTTTGAAAGCCCATAACTTCAGTATTTGAATCTCTATTGTCACGGGGTTTTTCTTTTCTATTAATCAGACGTAAAACAACAAAATTACCTCTCTTTTATAGAAAAATTCTGCAAATTTACATATTTTATCTATGACAAAACTAGAATTATGGCAAGAAAAATTATTAGTGAATGCCTCTACTTCTTTAACATTTTCTTTTTATTAATTTTTCTTCAGACACCCATTATGCCATGGAAAAGGAAGTCCACTTATGCAAATACTTCACATGCACAAAGGATGAAGATTCGTCGTCAATCTGAAAGCTGTGGTGCAAGGGAAGAACGACTTTCTAGGCAAAACCAAAAACAAAGAGTCTCGCCAATCTGAAGGCTGTGGGACGAACGATTTTCTAGACAAAGATAGAGGCAAATAGAGTCTCGGCAAAATGAAACCTTTGGTGTGCGTCAAGAAGACAGGAGCAAGATATATTTCGCCATGTAGTTGCAAAAGGAAATGAGTGAGAAGAAGAGAAACAACAACGTTTGATTTCTGATAGATTTCGCCATATGGTTGCAAGAAAAAATGAGTCTGAAGAAGAGAAGCAACAGCGTTTGATTTCTGTTAGATTTCGCCATATGGTTGCAAGAAAAAGTGAGTCTGAAGAAGAGAAACAACAGCGTTTGATTTCTGTTAGATTTCACCAAATGGTTGCAAGAAAAAGTGAGTCTGAAGAAGAGAAGCAACAGCGTTTGATTTCTGTTAGATTTCACCAAATGGTTGCAAGAAAAAGTGAGTCTGAAGAAGAGAAGCAACAGCGTTTGATTTCTGTTAGATTTCGCCATATGGTTGCAAGAAAAAGTGAGTCTGAAGAAGAGAGACAACAGCGTTTGATTGCTGATAGACAACGCTAAACGTTCTGCATTACTGTATGACAAAAATGACCCATGTAACAAGGCTGCATTGGAGAAATGTCCAAACGTTGTCAGTGTGGCGCTAAGAAATTTACTGGAGAATCACCAGGAATGTGTTGTAGAAAAGGGAAGGTTACACTGGATCCATTTCCACCTCTGCCTCGGTTATTTCAAGAACTGTTCACTGGGGTAAGTCAATTCAGCAAACACTTTTTGTCAAGGCTCAAAGAGTACAACTCTCTGTTTGCCATAACCAGCTTTGGCTACAGAGGTGCATCTGTCCAAGATTGGAATCCATCTATAAGAATCCAAGGTCAAATTGATTATCAACGTCGGGAAAATAAGTGTGAGAACATGCTCGGCACTTTAATGCACCAACAGGGGCTGAAGATGCAATTTTAATGTCAAAAATGAGCCTACAGAAAATAGAGATATTGTTCTTCAGTTGAAACAAGGTGTATTGAGAATTTCAGAGTTACATCGATCCTATGGTCCTTTGATGTATCCATTGGAAATATATTTGCAAGGGAGAAATTACCATCAAGGAACGGTGAAATATCAAGATTGGACGATTTCGCAACTCACTAATTATGCTACTTAATCCCGAACAACGCCGAGGTATCCTGCTAGTTTATATATATATACTTAAAACTTAGATATACATTCGATCACGCTCATCACACAGGCACAAACTCCAGTCTAGAGAATTAAGATGATATTCATATTGTCCATATTGCGGCCATATTGGAGCACTGCCTTTAGTCGAGCAAATCAACCCCAGGACTTATTCTTTGTGAGCCTAGTACTTATTCTATCGGTCTCTTTTGCCGAACCGCTAAGTTACGGGGACGTAAACGCACCAGCATAGGTTGTCAAGTGATATTGGAGGCACAAACACAGACACACAAACGTACACAGACACATACATACATACATATATATATATATATATATATATATATATATATATACACGACGGGCTTCTTTCAATTTCCGCCTACCAAATCCACTCACAAGTCTTTGGTCGGCTCGAGGCCTTAGTAGAAGACACTCGCCCAAGGTGCCACGCAGTAGGACTGAACCCGGGACCATGTGGTTGGTAAATATGCTACTTACCACACAGACATTCCTACGCCATATATATATAGAGAGAGACAGACAGACAAATTAATTGCTGGTCGGGAAACCGTATTTCGTTATGCAACCGTATACTACCAAGTATATTAAAGGCTTGTAAGAGATATAGATATATATTGATATAGACAGATATGCAATTTCTAACGGATTTCTTAAACAGTTCTTTGATATCTTTCGTTTCTCTTTCCGAATCTAAAAGAGAAATATCATTAATTCTGCTACTTTACTAGATTTGTCAAAACCTAACGTTTTTTATTGATAATGATATCTTATCTATAAAAGATGGGTCTCCGCTAGCCGACAGCTTTCCGCAAAATCGTCGGCACCGTCTTAAATTTCGTCTTCACTATTTCATTAATAACGTGAAAAGCAATTATTTCACAAAGTATTTATATTCACTTCAATAATAATTCTAGACGTGTGAAGTACTGCAACAATAATAAATTTTCATGTCAAACCGCCCCTCCTTTTCTTTCCCATCCACCCAAATATTTTCCTTATCTTCATCCCTGGAATAAACAAATAAATGTTGTTCATTGCACGCTTTGATATGTAATTAAAACTAATTACACATGGCTGAAAAAAATGTTTTGTTTCTCTGTTTAACGGAGGAAAGAAAACCATGTTTAGAGAAGTTATTAAAAGTTTGGATGCCGTGAGGCAAAGTGAGTTATAGCGAAAATACGGAAAAAATAGTGCATTAATAAGTTAACATGTCAAGCCTACTTCTTCCCCGAAAATAACTGACATAATTATTTTCTTATCTTCGTCCCTACAATCCAAATAAAAGCTTGCTCGCTGTGACATGTAATTAAAACGAATACACCAGTGAAATAAACATGACAATATTAGACCTTAAAAACACAACAGCAAAAAACAAAATCACGAAATAACATGTTTACACGAATTATTGATATTATAGAGGTGCAGGCGTGGCTGCATGGTAAGAAACTTTACTTCCCAACCGGATAGTTCTGGGTTCAGCCCCATTGCGTGGCACCTTGGGCAAGTGTCTTCTACTATAACCTGGGGCTGACCAAAGTCTTGTAAGTGGATTTGGTTGACGGAAATTGAAAGAAGCCTGTCGTATATATATATATATATATATATATATATATATATATATATATATATATATATATATATATATATATATATATATATATATATATATATATATTTATGTGTATGTGTTTGTCCCCCACTGCCATCGCTTGACAAACGATGCTGGTGTGTTTATGTCCCCGTAGTTTAGCGGTTCGGCAAAAGAAAGCGATACAATGAGTACTAGTTTTACAAAGATTAAATCCTGGGGGGTCGATTTCTTCGACTAAAACCCTTTAAGGCGGTGCTCCAGTATGGCCGCAGTCAAATGACTGAAACAAGTAAAAGAATAAAAGAATTAGTCGGAGTCACAGCACAACTGTTCGCATCGCGGCTCCGGTTAGAAATTTTCTGTACGTTGTTCTAATATTTTGATGAGGGCAACAGCATGAAACTCCTTCATTCACCAAATGCCACACATCAGAGGAGGTTTCAAATAATGGCGTAGCACAGCCAACAGTGGTGCCCCTGCAAACAACAGTCTCAGATTCCTGAAATCCCTTGATGTAGTTCAGATTCGGTCTTTTCAACCGTCGCTATGCTGCCGGTAAAAATGCTTATTTTTTTATTCTCTTATTCTCTTATTCATTTCACTCATTTGACTGCAGCCATGCTGGAGCACCACCTTTAGTCGAACACATCGACCCCAGCGACTCATTTTTTGTAAAACTTGTACTTATTCTATCGGTCTACTTTGCCGAACCGCTAAGTTACGGGAACGTAAACAAACAAACATACAAACATATACATATACTTATATATATATATATACGACCGGCTCCTTTCAATTTCCGTCAACCAAATCCACTCACAAGCCTTTGGTCGGCCCGAGGCTATAGTAGAAGACACATGTGCAAGGTGCCACACTGTGGGACTGAACCCGGGACCTTGTGATTCAGAAGCAACCTTCTTACACACATGCACGTACATTCTTTTAATAATTGACTATTATGTAGTGAAAGTCTCGTTAGCTGCTATGGCAACAACAGTCTACCTATCTTTCTAGCTTTCACACACATACACACTCACACGCACATTCTCGTTCTCTCTCTCTCTCTATTTATATCTCTCTCTCAACAACAGCAACCTGTCGTTATAGTTGAAGTCTTTCATTTTAAGTATGTGTTGCGTTGTGTCCATAGTGAATGACGTACGAAAACACATACACAAACCAATAGGAGGAGGGGGGAGAGAATTACGCACACGCACAAACAACCAAAATCAACGATCTATATTGTTTTATTACAGATATACCTGTCACAGTTTGAATATGAAATTTATGTTTTTCCTACGATTTTTTTTCAGGTATTTTTAGACGAATCTGACCATCAAATCCATCAGAAATCCCTCGTTCTTCAGATAAACTACATTTTCAATGTAAGCTGGATCTAACAGTAAAAATTTACCGGTTTCACAAATAATTTTTTCATCTTATCTATTTACACCTTTCAGTCACTGGACTGCGGCCGTGCTGGAGCATCGCCCTGATAAAGTTTAATCGAATACATCAGTACATATTTTTTTAAAGTCTGGCAATCATTCTATCAGTCTCTTCTCTCGAGCTGCTAAGTTACGAGGACGTAGACAAATCAACACCGGTTATTAAGTGGCGGTGGAGAACAAACACAACATAGTCACACACACACACACACACACACACACACACACAGAAACACACACACATATATGCGCGCGCGTGTATGTGTGTGAATATATATATATATATATATATATATATATATATATATATATATAAGTAAAGGTAAGAGCCAAGGATCAAGGTGTAGGAAGATAGTAAGCTTCCAGCAGTCCGTAGAAAGATATAAAAATAACTTTCAGGAAGGGCTTCCACTTTATCTTCGTCTACTACATTTACTCACAGAGTATCTGTTGGTCTAGGGTTATAGTAGATGACACTTGCCCGAGGTCCCGCCCAGTTGGTCTGAACCGAAACCACATACCTATGCCTGCGCATTAGTAACAACTTTGGAGAAAGTTTCGTAAGCCAGTACCATCGAATACAATACATGATTGGTACTTTATTCTATCTCAGAATGCAAATTTTAACTGAGAACGTAAAGGAACCGCGACAAATATCACAGAGCATTTTTTTCGAGGCTCTAAGAAGGCCAGTAATTTTAAAACAAAAGGTTAAGCCGATACCATCGATCCACTACTTACCTGATACTTTATTTTATCCATCCTGTAAGGATGAAAGGCAAATCTGACCTTAGCGGTATTTGATATGTGTGGCTTTGTGGTAAGAAACTTGCTTCCCAACCACATGGTTCTGGGTTCAGTCCCACTGCGTTACTTTGGGCAAGTGTCTTTTACTATAACATCGGGCCGACCAAAACTCTACGAATGGTTTTGGTAGATGGAAACTGAAAGAAAACCTGTGTGTGTGTGTGTGTGTGTGTGTGTGTGTGTGTGTGTGTGTGTGTGTGTGTGTGTGTGTGTGTGTGTGTGCGTGCGTGTGCACGTGTGTGTGCGTGCGTGTGTCTTGTGCCCGTGTTTCTCCCCCACCATCACTTAACATCAAAGTGATGCAGGAGTACAAATATAAAAAGCCCAATATACCCATCATGACTACCTGTCTGATAAGAGTACACAAGGTATATGCATTGCAACCATATATGCATGACATGGTGACCTCATGTAAAGATAAACCTCGCATTACTTTGCAGGTGGAACCCACTTAGAATTTTCTTCAGGTCGAGTAGCTCATCCCGCCCAATAGGTCCCTGAATAAAGCTTATTTGAGGATGATGAACGAAACACTAAGGGACATGCCCAAGTAGTTATGGTCAAGCAACTAACAAACAAATCTGTGGTATTGATCAGAATATATGCTATAATGATAGTTTTGCTTCAGCAGCTCAGCGCTGAATCCGTCTCAAATGTAATGGAAAATAGGTCAGTTTCATGTCCGGGTCTCGAAAGTAAAATAAGGAAGGAATAGTAGTCATTTCCTTTGATTTCTAGATAGAAACAAATAGGAAATAACACTTACTGACCAAAGACAATTTTTTTTTAATCTTGTTACACAGTGTTACTTAAGTGCTGAAAGGCGGTGAGCTAGGAGAATCGTTACATACCGGACAAAATGCTTAGCGGCATTTCTCCCAGATTTACGTTCTGAGTTCAAATGTCGCCGAGGTTGACTTTGCCTTTCATCCTTTCGGAGTTAATTGAGCAATAGAGTCGATATAATCGACTAGCCACTTCCGACAAAATTTCAGAACTTGTACCTTTTAGTAGAAAGAATTATCTAAGTGCTGAGTTCAAATCTGTTTCTTGATAATCTTAGAGTCCACCTTACTGGCCCCCACTCTAAGTACACTAATTAAAGACCAAACTCTCGGAAGTTCACCTAAGAAAAAACTCAAACAATAAAACAGACCAAGTTTTCTAGTTTCCACATTTTACTAAATCGATGATAGTTTTGTTTAAATGCCAACTTCCCACATTAAAAATTAGCTGAGATATGAAACGGTGTTAAATAGGAAACTAAAGTATTTGAACTGAGGGGGATTATGGTAAAATGAACAACAAAATATAGGATTTTTTCGATCTTGTCCTCTACACATTTTAAAAATTCTTATTATTAGAACCTTTCAGTCAAAACGTTTAGGAAAGATCATGTCTTCAGTATAAAGCGGGATGATATTATTGCGATACTGTTTATTCCTAGCAGAATGTAAACGTATACATTTACATATATACATATACTTATATTCATAATGTACATTGAAAATAATTTATATTCCAATTAAATCTCACCTTGAAAATGCCATAACCACATAAACATGAACTGGTATGGGAAAGTTCTCCACATAATCCCGAAAGACTAGCTGACATCGTTAGTGGATCCTCTGTAAACAAATACACGTCTTTATGACGTAATAGCATATCGCCGGAAATTATTGAACTTCATTGTTTATACATATAACGTCGTTTAAAGACGCAGTGAATACTTGTAAGATAGAATTCGTTATTTATTGAAATAAACAACTAAATTCTTTCTTTTTCTGTTTGATAATTTGTTTTACCTACGTCTTACTGATAAAAAAAGCAAAGATGCTGTCGTTACGGACAGACAGCAGCGTCCGTTGCATCAGCCTCTCTAACTCACAGGGTTCTTCCTTCGCTACTGTTTAAGGAAGGAGAACTGCAAACGGAGGTACAAGAACACTGAAGGTCACAACAGCAACAGGCTTGAAAGAGAATTTGTGAATCTGTCCTTTAGTGACTCCTTCTTGGCTATCTTCGGTAATCAGAGCAGCGGAGGCAACTTCCAAGTCTACAGCTGAAGTGACTAAGTTGGCACTGGAGAATGTGTCACCAGGCGTGGTATCTCAGAT
>NC_142939.1:57124406-57129406 GCF_046866305.1 Octopus bimaculoides | reverse complement strand
AGTAAAGCTATGAAATTTCGTGACCTGATTGTTAATGTGTTGGAGTCACGATCATATAACCATAGATTTCAATTCCTGAAACCAAGAGGTGGAGCATTGTATCCTTGAGCAAAGCACTTCATTGCACCAGACTAATCTACTGTAATGGGTGCCAATCGGTTACTGGCGCAGCTCTTTCTCTTTCCAGCTTCACATCCTCAATGCTCTAATTCTTAATGGAGATAGCTTGCTCCTGTATCACTAATATCCTTTCTGTTCCTTAGACGGTAGTGTTTTCCAGTTCGATAATAGAAATTTATTCAGATATTTGTATTTAGTAGAAATTTCGGATCTAGAATTCAGATTTTAAAAGGATATGAGTTCTTTCGGCTATACAAAGCATGCTCATACTTGGCCCATTAATGTAGGGCGTGGATCGTTCTATGATGCTCCACGTAGTGCGTGGGCTATTGTTCGCCTTCAGATCCCAGATATGGCTAGCTAACTTAGTGGTTTGAAAGCAACTAAATGGTTTTAAAAGTGAACTTCTTACCTACACAGCTATATTATATTTTAATAAGAATATTGCTTATAGGTCATTTTGAATACCATCGTTGCTCAAAGTGTCTACACTTTACTGTCTACAGTTTTCATTCACAGCCACAACCTTTACTTCTACTTCCTTTCTCTATTTTACGATTTTACCTAGATTTACTTCTTTGTCACTTCCACCTGCCAGTTTAACTTTTGCTATCATAACAATATTCTTTTATACTCTAGGTACAAGGCTCGAAATTTTTCGGGAGGGTGGCCAGTCAATTAGATCAACCCCAGTACGCAACTGGTACTTAAGTTATCGACCCCGAAAGGATGAAAGACAATGTCAACCTTGGCAGAATTTGAACTCAGAACGCAAAGTCAGACGAAATACCGCTAAGCACTTCGGGCGACGTGCTAACATGTTTGCCAGTTCGCCGCCTTGCTATCATAACAATATTGTAACAGCACTTATAATTTTAAAAACATGAAGAAAATATTGGTCATCTCGATAGCAAGGAGTACAAATTTGATTATTAATTTTCCTTTTAGATGTTTAAAATTCATTAAATGTTTAAAGCTATTTCATTCTTATTTCGATATTTCTTTTACATATTTAAATTTTATTTCAGTGATACATTGCACTTCTCTTTTATCTTTCATTATTTTTAAAATTTCTATTTATTTTTACAAACGCTAAGATATATATATATATATATATCATCATCATCATCATCATCATCATCATCGTTTAACGTCCGCTTTCCATGCTAGCATGGGTTGGACGATTTGACTGAGGACTGGTGAAACCGGATGGCAACACCAGGCTCCAATCTAAATTTGGCAGAGTTTCTACAGCTGGATGCCCTTAGGCGCAGGAGTGGCTGGGTGGTAAGTAGCTTGCTTACCAGCCACATGGTCCTGGGTTCAGTCCCACTGCGTGGCACTTTGAGCAAGTGTCTTCTACTATAGCCTCGGGCCGACCAAAGCCTTGTGAGTGGATTTTGTAGATGGAAACTGGAAGAAGTCCGTCGTATATATATGTATATATATATATATATATATATATATATATATATGTGTGTGTGTGTGTGTGTGTGTGTGTGTGTGTGTGTGTGTGTATGTGTGTGTATATTTTTGTGAGTCTACGTTTGTCCTCCCCCCCCCCAACATCGCTTGACAACCGATGCTGGTGTGTTTATGTCCCCGTAACTTAGCGGTTCGGCAATAGAGACCGATAAAATAAGTGCTAGGCTTACAAAGAATAAGTCCTGGGGTCGATTTGCTCGACAAAAGGCGGTGCTCCAGCATGGTCGCAGTCAAATGACTGAAACAAGTAAAAGAATAAAAGAAAGAAAAAAGAATATATATATTGACTGTACCAGTCAGTTATAAGATGTAATCGACTCCATCTATAGATCGAAAGCATAGAAATTGTTAGTGCAAAGGTCTTAGTGCTTTATTACTTATATAAACTAAGACATCAATAAAGCCCACAAATCAATACTTCATAAGTAGCCAACAAACATTGTGACTGATTCAGTAAAAAGTCTCTGGACACGTTATTGTTAATATTTGCACTATTAAAGGCTGCGTGCTGGCAGAATCGTGAATACGTCGGGTAAACGCTTAGCGGTATTTTGTCCGTTTTCACGTTCTAAGTTCAAATTCTGTCGAGGTCGACTTTGCCTTTCATCCTTTCGGGGTCAATTTATTAAGTGTCAGTTGAATACTGGGGTCGATGTAATCGACTTACTCCCTCCTCTAAATTACTGGCCTTGTGCCAAAATTTGGAATCGATCTTAAGAGCGTTAGTAATTGATGATCTTTCAAATATCTAAATGAAATATGGTAGTATGAAGACAAATATTAGAATTGAAAAGAATTTGAAAATGGTATACTAGTGATACTAAGTTCTATTTTTGGTTAGAACGGCAGAATTCTGCCGTTCCTTTCGACAAATATTTATAGTTTTTGCATTGCCCAATATAGAATTGGCACTTTGTTCCATCTTCCTGTCCATGACAAAAATCGCAGACTACAGCATACAAATCATCACAAAAACACAAATTTCATAACTTGCAAAGTAAACACAGTGATGTCAGTCGGCACACTGCCTCATGAGGGCCGCTTCTAGCTCTCACTGCGCACGCAACCGCGTGCTGCCATTTATTATCACTCTGTTGAGCCAGTTCGGGAGCTTTTTGATACTACCTCGAATGTAGTTGTTTTTGTTGTTGATTTTGTTGTTGTTCTGTCATCATTACAATGCTTGTTGGTGTTTCTTGGTTGTACCGATTATAATTTTTAACATCAAATTACATAAATAAGTAATTAAATAAATAAATGCCATCGAAACAGGAACATAGCCAGCGGTCGTTTGTGGACTGGCATGCTTGTTTACACGTACCATACTTTCGCTAATTGTTTAGGGCCTATGTAATCGGAGCACACTTAGACGCCTTCTTTATCCTCTCGCACTTGAGTCAGCGGAGCATACAAAATTTGACACCTGAGAGACAGACAAAAAGACAGACACACTCACACACACAGACACACACACACACACACACATGCACACACACACACACACACACACACACGCACACACACACACAGCACACACACACACATAGCAGCAGCAGCAGCACCAGTTCTGGGCTGATACTCATTCGCAGCTGAGTAAACTGAACCAATGTGAAACAATGTGCCATGACCAAAAATATATCGCCCCCCCCCCCTCACAACCAGCTTCATCCCCGCCACCAATCAGTCCTGGAACTGTACTCAGAAAATTATGGTCATGAATCAAACACCCCTGATCGCTAGGGAACTCGCCTTCACTCCCACTAGAGGGTTAAATCATTCACACAAAGTTTACAATACTATCGGTAGCAGACACAGCACCAACACTTTCAACATCATGGCGGATATATCGTTATGTCTCTGCAATGATCAGTCAAACGTCAACACTTCACTTCCTTGTCCATTAAAACATATGCAACCGACATATATGTTGCTGGTCTACTTCTTCATTTCCGTTTCCTGTTATGGTTAAGCATGCTCATTTTAATTCGTTTATTCTTATTTAGATTTTTTTTTTTTTCCTCTCTAGGAGATACTTTATTTTTGTTTTTTATCATAAATATTTATTTTCCATTTACGAAACGTTAAACAAAATATATTTCCGTTTTTCTTTGTTCTTCTATTTTTGTTTTTCTTTTCTCTTCGTGAATGACTTCACAAAAAAAAATTAATTTATTAATTTTTTTTCTAAACCCAAACTTTACTTCTGTGCCATTTTACTTTCTCGGGTTTTTTTTTTTTCCTGACAATAATTGTTGTTGTTGTTATTGTTGTTAAAGTATGTCAGCACATTTCTTCTTCCGTAGAACAGAAGCAAATATATGTCACGTATGTGTATATAGATATGTATTATATGTGTATATATGAATGTTATACATACATGCATACATATGTGTGTCTGCATGCGTGTGTGTGTATGTATGTTTGACACAAACAAGCATATATAAATATACATACATGCACATATATATATATACATACACACATACATACATATACATACATAAATCTATGTATTATGAATGTGTGTGTATGTACCAACCAAATATCTTTTAGTAGAATCCTGTCAGAAAATATACAAAGGAAGGAAGAAGACTTTACAAAATGTATTTAAGACCGTAAACAGCAAAAATATAATATCGAACAGACAGGACTAAGCCAAAACAAAACAAAATTGTATAAACTTCTAGAAAGATACTTTCAACAAGGAAGGTAAAGTGTTAGTGTGTGTGTGTGTATGTGTGTGTGTGTGTGTGTGTGTGTGTGTGTGTGTGTGTGTGTGTGTGTGTGTGTGTGTGTGTGTGTGTGCTTGTGTGTGTGTACCAGTGTGCGTGTACAAAACAGGAAATTCTGCAATGATTTTTATCAAATAATCGATAACAGTCGGTGATTCTAAGTTGACAGGTAAGGTTTCACTGGTTTCAAATAAAGAAATGGAACATGAATATATTTACAAATCATTTGTGCGTGTGTGTATGTGTGTCTGGTGGGCTACATATATATATATATATATATATATATATATATATATATATATATATATATATATACACACACACATACATACACTCATATACATGGACGTAGTGTAAGCATCAAATCATATGTAGGTCTATTATATTTGTATGGGTGTTTCATGTTTGTGTGTGTTTATGTTCGTATTTATATATATATATAGATAGATAGATAGATAGATAGATAGATAGATAGATAGATAGATATAGATACTACATATGCGCACGCGCATATATATATACTAAGCAAAAACTAAATACAAATAAAGACAACAAATGTACGAGAGACATTCACAGTTAATTAATTCAAGGAAAGAACATGTTATATATATATATATATATATATATATATATATATATATATATATATATATATATATATAT
>NC_142939.1:57114406-57119406 GCF_046866305.1 Octopus bimaculoides | reverse complement strand
TATATATATATATATATATATATATATATATATATATATATATATATATATATATATAAAGTCAATATTGACTTTGCTTTCTTGAAATGCTATGTCGAAAGATTATGGTTTAACATGGATTTCTTACATGATGAGCTAGCTTAATATCTGCATTAATTTAAAGATTGTTTCTTTTAGTGCAAACATGTAAGTAATTTACTTATAAAATATAATAAAATAAATTATCTATGCATGTTTAAGTTGCGAAACAATTGTTGTGATATAAGAATTTCCAATCGTTAAATAAATTTTATCATACTATATTTCTCTTGTTATTTATAGCTTTGCATATACTACATATATGACGGATATGAATGTATGTGTGTGTGTGTTTCTATATACATTATATGTCATGCATATATATATATATATATATATATATATATATATATATATATATATATATATATATATATATATATATATATATACTAACAAAACTGTGCGACGGACAGGAACGTGAAACTCTGAGTAACAGTTTTAGTGATATTTCTGGTGTTTTTAAATAAAGCATATTACTCTACCTCTGGTATTTGAGTACTCTTTTTTCCACCTTGTTTCACATTTATGTATGTATGTATGTATATAGATAGATAGATAGATAGATAGACATACATACATACATACATACATACATACATACATACATACATACATACATATGTACATATATATATACACACATAAAGGTGTGAAAGAATCCGTTCATTCGCATGCATATTTGCATGTATGGGCTGTACGTGTGAACATCCCATAGCCCTCTGTGTGCAAGGTTATTTATTATTCAATAACCTTAAACTAAGTTAATACATCCTACCAACCTCTTTTATTAGACAGCGCTATAGTGTTGGACTGAAAAACCAATGTTACAACGTCTCTAGCATGAAATGACATCTTTCCATTACATTCGCTTGAGTCTTTATTGAACAGACCGTTTTGCAGCAGTGACATCTATAGATGTAATACCATCAACAGCGTGATCACGCCATTCTTTTACACTTCTATAAACAAGCACACCTGATTCAGTTGTTCAGTTGAAATTAATAATTTGCTGCTCGGAAAACATTATATATATTAACATCACCTACCAAGGGGATTTTTTTTGTGTGAGTTCTCGTCATTGTTTTCAGTTTGTTTTATTTTTATGCACTTTCTTTTCCCAAAAAGGCAAATTGCTCTTAAACCCCCAATAGATTTGACGGTTTTCACTTAAGAAAATTTCTGTGCGAAGGCACAGAATCGCATGTACCGTTTAATCTTCTGTTCGCGTTCGGATCAATTATTATAAGACAAAGTGTAAAATGTATATCTATGACACCACAGTTTTTGATCTTAACTGTTTTCATTCACTTGTTTAGTTTATGCATTGTTTCTCTTTATTTAGTTTTGACAGTGTTTCATCTCATCTAACAGTGCTATGTAATATATTCTGTAGATAAGACATAAACTCATATCGACACATATGCACATATACACACACAGATGCATGCATACATACATGCATACATCCATACATACATACACACATACATATATAAATATCCACGCAAATATACGTGTGTATTATTTGCAATTTGGATATATATATATATATATATATAGAGAGAGAGAGAGAGAGAGAGAGAGAGAGAAAGAGAGATAGTTTTGTGCATATATTCATATGTGTATATATATACATATATATATATATATATATATATATATATATATATATATATATATATATATATATATATATATATATATATATATACATGTATATATATATAATATATATAGCATATGTATATATATATATAACTTAGTTTTGTGCATATATATGCCTGTGTATGTGTGTGTATCTATATATATATGTGTGTGTGTGTGTGTGTGTGTGTGTGTGCATTTATATATGCATGTATATATATATATATATCATATATATATAGATGTATATACATATATATGCATATATATGCACACACACATACACACACACACAGAGAAACACACACACAGAAACACACACACAGAAAGAGTGAGAGACAGAGAAGAGACAGACGGATAGAGAGAGAGAGAGAGAGAGAGAGAGAGAGAGAGAGAGAGAGAGAGAGAGAGACAGACAGACAGACAGACAGACAGACAGACAGACAGACAGACAGACAGACAGACAGACAGACAGACAGACAGAGACAGAGAGGGAGAGAGAGAGGAAGAGAGAGAGAAGACGAAATTGATAGATAGAGGAATTTATGGCTAAAGAAATTGCTAGAGAAGTTAATAAATAGATAGGTAGATAGATAGATAGATAGATAGATAGATAGATAGATAGATAGATAGATAGATAGATAGATAGATAGATAGATAGATAATCGCCCATACGTTAATCTGATAAATTACATTGTGTTGGTGGTTGTATTGGCATGTGTTCGTTGATTGGTGTATTGTCAAATATATTACGTTCAATAACTTTCACTTACTCAATTGTAAAGGGAACTATAAATATATTCTTCTAGTGAGTGTTATGTAACCACAAACGTTTCCTATACAGCACGCCATCTTAATTCTGCAATCACAAGTTTTCTTGTCCGATATTTGAAGGACATCATTATGGCATTGACTTTCTCGCCACTCGATATGAGAACCAAATTGCAATATTTTATTGGTCTTGGTCAGTTCTGATACATGGTCTCTCACAATGCTAAAAATACCGGCTGAATGTTCATCGAATTGCAAATTGAACGCAGGCAAACTCGTGTGGTTTAGAAGTTCGCTTTGCAAGCACTGGGTTTTAGATTCCGTCCACCTGTCCGACACCTTGGGCAAGTGTTTTCTACTATAGCCCAAGGTGAACCCATACCTCATGAGTGAATTTGGTAGATGGAAATTGTTCGCAAGCTCATCTTATGTGTTTGTGTCTATGTGGGTGCATATGTGTGTGTGTTGACGTGTGTGTGTGTGTGTGTGTGTGTGTGTGTGTGTGTGTGTGTGTGTTTCTGTCATGTTTGCTCCCGACCACAGCTTAACTAATGTTGGCTCGCTTACATCTCCGTAACTTAGTTGCGTAACTTGTTGGCGTGGCGGCGTTGCGGCATGGCGGCGTGGCGGCATGGCGGCGTGGCGGCATGGCGGCGTGGCGGCGTGGAAGTGTGGCGTCGTGGAGCTACGTGGAGCAACGTGGAGCAACGTGGAGCAACGTGGAGCAACGTGGAGCAACGTGGAGCAACGTGGAGCAGTAAGGTGGATAGTAACGGAAAGTGGCTTAGCTTGCTAAATCCAATGCCAACATTAAATCCACTTAGCAAATCAGATTTTAAAAAACCCGTTACCTTCACGCCTCCCCTCACTAACTATCAGTATGTTTTCATAAGGAGACTGTTCTTACTACACCACAACGAAGTATCCATTAGATAGTATCATTATTTATCACATTATTAGAAATATATTAAAATTATCATCACACAATAAGCCATCATCATTATCACCATGAACATCATCACCGTATTCCATCTATTATCTTTCTATATTTTTTTAATGTTACTTCTACATCTCTTTCCGAAAATATATTTTCTCAATCAGTAATTCCGTATATGTTTGAGGTGTTCCAGTAAGGTAGTTATCTAGACAGTTCTTAGCCTCTCCACAAAGGCTTCTTTTAATCCTGTGATTAAAATGTTAATATATTTCTATTCAAGAAGCTAAATCAGAATAAATGCATTTCTAAATATCTAAACGTTCGTTCGCTTATTCATTTGTTACTTTGTTTATTCTCTATCAGTCTCTGCTGTGTGTGGTGAGGAGGGTATACATGCAAATACATATACATATATATATATATATATATATTCGTTATGCGTGTGTGTGTGTGTGTGTGTGTGTGTGTGTGTGTGTGTGTGTGTACGAAGAAGAACACTGATATCTGCGAGATTTAAGATAAGCAAAATTGTTATTCTTCCCGTAAACACAAAGAAAATGCTGTCGTTACTACGAACGACAAAACCCCGAAACAGTTTGAATATCATTGTTCTTGGTGTGATTGCAACAGCAGTAACAGTGTGGTTAGTTGGTGCTAGTGTTGCTGTCATCGTTCGTCATTGTTTAGCCATTGTCAGCTTGGGTCAGCAGCCATCCGCTTCCGTCTACCGTCTGATCTCTGGTGTCTCTCAATATTCGGTCACATGTAGCTAAGTTGTGCTGAATTTATAGTGTTGGATAGGCTCAGAGACCAAGACGTGCAAATATGGGATTTCTGCTGTAAGTATATATATGTTTACTTCTTATACACACACACACACACACATACATATATGTGTGTGCGTAACGTGCAGAAAGCAATATATTTATATGTATACATACATTCATATATAAATACATACACACACACACACACACACACACACACACATATATATATATATATATATATATATATATATATATATATTTCGGCTGGTTATACTCAAGGTTGCTCCAATCTGACCAACCCCAAGTAGAAACTAAACTAAGATCACTAGATTTCTCGGAAGAAAGCAGTGAATGTATACGAAAACAAGGACGGAAAAAAACGGAGAAATGGTACACAAATACAAATGCAAATAAAAGGACATTAACAACAGGTGTCTATCGACAAAGGACGAACTAAATTAAGCTGGCGTGTGTGGAAGTGAAGCCTTACGGCAGGGATCTAAGAGATGACAGGCATGGGGAGGAACTTTCTTTCTTTCTATCAGCCCGTTCACACTTACTTCGTTCTTTCCACTCGTCTTTCTCTCGTTCTCCCTCTCTCACATTTCCTGGCCTTCTCTCCATTCTTCCCTCCTCTTTCACTTCACTTTGTCCCTTTTCTTTTTTCTCGTACCTCTCTGATTCTTCTGTCCCTCTGCCTCTACCTCTCTTCTCTCTCTCTCTCTCTCTCTCTCTCTCTCTCTCTCTCTCTCTCTCTCTCTCTCTCTCTCTCTCTCTCTCTCTCTCCACGAGACCGG
>NC_142939.1:57094406-57109406 GCF_046866305.1 Octopus bimaculoides | reverse complement strand
GTAAGTCTGTGTGAATAGTATATGTATATGAATATATGTATATATATGTATATATATACATATATATATATATACATATATATATATATATATATATATATATATATATATATATATATATATATATATATATATATATATATATATATTTATTACAAATTAAAAGGGTAAAGGATTATCAATTTATTAATTAATAAATCAATTAACAATTAATAATTTTTACCAAGCCCATCGGTATGAAAGCACCATTATTGGTGGAGAACTTATTCAAAAGCTCATATATTTATAAATATAATTAAGGGATCAGCAAAATATTTGCTTCACCATATACCGAAGTTCAGAAAATAGCAGCTAAAAAAGCTGAGAATCTCACAGATAGCATCACTTGTAACTTACAAAGGTAAAAACAAGAAGAAAAAACAATGAAAAACTAACCAATTCAGATGATTAACAGCAGACGCGTTTCAGGATTATGATTAATAATTAACAATTAATAATCAATTTCCTTCATCAGTACTGTATTTCAGTAGTAAATTTGATTATGCTAGCAAACCCTGTAAGCATGGATATGTATGTATATATATATACACACAAAAATATATACATAGTCAATCCAAACAAGAACAAGCAAGAAAAAAAACAACAACGCGAGGACGTGGTACAAGTACTGTGTTATTGGACGCTCAGGAAAGGAAAGAAAAGAAAGAGGACTTCACGTTTCAAGCGGAGCTCTTCATCAGCTGAGTGAACTAAAGCAATGCGAAATGAAGTGTTTTACTCAAGAACACAACGCATTGTCCGGTCCAGGAATCGAAACCGCAATCTTAAGATATGTGTCCAACACGCTAACCATTGAGCCATGAGCTTCTAAACACATACGCTCATGCACTGACACACACCCATACACACAAGCACACATACACGCACAAATACACACAAACACACACATATATACTTGTGTGTGTGTGTGTGTGTGTGTGTGTGTGTGTGTGTGTGTGTGTGTGTGTGTGAAAATCTTTTGTTTCAGTTACCCGAAGGTTTTTTTAGTCGAAACAAAGCGATCCCAGTACTTACTGTTTTATGCCTGGCACCTATTTTATCGGTGTCTTTTGTTGAAACGCTGAATCACAAGGACGCAAACAAACCACTACCGGTTGAAAATCATGTGGGGACAAACATAGACACTAATACACAAAGGCGAGGATATTTGAACTCAGAGCTTAAAGGAACGTAACTTAATGTCACGAGACATTTTGTCTACCAATTCCACCAATCTATGCTCTTAGTATTTTTGTGGTTAATATACGTCCTAAGTTCAAATCCCACCAAGGTCAACTATACCGTTCTTGTGGAGTCGATAAAATACCAGTTAAGTATTGAATAGTTGATGCAATCAACTATATCCCTCCCATCCAAAATTGGAGTATTATGTTAGAAATTAGTAGTAGTAGTAGTAGTAGTAGTAGTAGTAGTAGTAGTAGTAGTAGTAGTAGTAGTAGTAGTCGTCATCGTAGTTGTTGTCGTCGTCGTTGTTGTAGCAGCAGCAGCAGAAGCAGTAGAAGTAGCAGAAGCAGCAGCAGAAGCAGAAGCAGCAGCAGCAGCAGCAGCAGCAGCAGTAGTAGTAGTAGTAGTAGTAGTAGTAGTAGTAGTAGTAGTAGTAGTAGTAACAGCTGCAGCAGTATTGAAACGACGGTCACGATTCAATGAACACCAACATGTTCGCTATCGTGAGACCGTTATAAAGGTTCGACATATGTGGAAGTTTCCTAATTAAGTATCTAATTATTTAATTACTTAACTATTTAATTATTAAATTGATTACCTAATTGATTACATTGCAGCTATATTTCTGCGAAGGGTAATTCAAAGTTGCCTGAATAGCTGATCAAGGGTAATGTGAAACTAATTGCTAATAATTATCGATTGATCATTGAATTTAAAGGCGAGTAAATGATGTGTAAATCATTGTTGCTCAGGTTGCGATAGAAATTTGTGAAGGGTATAGAAATATGCGATAATATATAGGATATTACAGGGTATTATATTTATTATACTTCTCGACAAAAAACTTTCTGATATCAGATATTGAAATACGCGATATATTTATTACACTTCTCGACACTAATGAATGTAAATGAATTTTTAGATATCAAATATTATGTTTACAACACTTCTCAACAAGGGAAAGTTTGACGTCGAATATTGAAATATAAGAGTATGATATTTATTTCACCTTACGTCAAATGAAATTGTGATGTCGAATAATAATTCTTTCTAAGTTTTGGCACAAAGCCAACAATTTTGATGGAAGGGGAAGTCGATTACATCGACTCCAGTTCTCAACTGGTACTTAATTTATTAAAAAAGTTCTGTTCTTATAAGTTTAAGTTGAACAGTTCCTGTGTACAAAAAAAAATGGAGAGAGAGCAAAAATGGGACAAGAACGCAAAACATCCAGGCAGTTAGATGATACAAAAAAAGGGACAACAAAACATCCAGACAGATGATACAAAAGAGGGACAAAGACGGGTCAGCCGAGTTCCAGATTATCTTTGCAGACGTGTGTGTGTGTGTGTGTGTGTGTGTGTGTGTGTGTGTGTGTGTGTGTGTGTTCTATTACAGCCTAAAAGCTTCACAAAATGTTGCTCCGATTTTCACGGTAACCGATCATCAGACAAAAAGATCACTTCTGTCTTCTAATCGCTTACGTGAAACTTGGAATTACAGTTTGTGAAGTTTTCCAGCTTCAATAAAACTATATTTTACTCCCCCTTTGGTATTCGAGAACTATTTTTTTCCAGCTTGTTTTGCACGTATATAAAAGTCATCAATTGCTTCAAACTATCGAATAAAAGGCTACAATATAAGCCTCTTGTTATTGACTCACTAACTTTGATACGCGTTTTAATAAAGATTTATACAGAGAATGCGGAAACGTGATAAATAACGGATATAACTGCTTTCAATAGAGAAAAAATTGAATTATTTGTTTTCATTTACTCAAAATGTTTGTAAAATAGAAAGTTAAAAAGAACACAGAAGAACAAATATTCAAATGAAGTAATATGAGTAAAGAAGAAAAAGGAATATTAAATTCTATTAAATTTGGGAAATGGAAACGAAACGAAAGCAAGGGTTAAAAATACAAATGTGTTTGTGTTGTTGATTTAATGCCGTGAGATATTTTAGAATGATACTTCAATTACGTCAAGAATTGTAATGTTAGCAACAAGGGAAATAACATGGAACTTTCTGAGTGAGGGAGATAAATAAACATGGCGATGACAAGAGAATTGAGAGGGGGAAATAACGATAACAGAGAAGAGGTGATTCAAGTACTGAAGGAGGCACATATAAAGAGAAGGAGGACAGGAGGAGGAAGAGTGAATGAGAAACAGAAAGTGAGAGGAGAGGAACAGAAATGGAGAAGGGATGAAGGAGAAACACAGGGATGGAGATAAGAGAGAGAGGAGAGATATAGACACATGCAGAGCGGAGAGAGAATGATAGACTATGCTGGAGAATAAAAATGAATGAGAGTAAGGAATCGTGAGCAATATTCATACATATATATATATATATATATATATATATATATATATATACTACTAGAATATCATGCCGATGAAGGAAATTGAGTATTATCGCTCATAATCCAAAAACGCGTCTATGATTAACTTCGAATGGTTAGTTTTCATTGTTTTTTCTTCTTGTTTTTGCCTTTGTGAGTTACAAGTAATGCTATCTGTTGGAGTCTCAGCTTTTTTAGCTGCTATTTCTGAACTTCGGTATGTGGTGAAGTAATTATGTTTATATATATATATATATATATATATATATATATATATATATATATATAATAGAAATATTAATATTTCTAAATCTCTCTAAAGGAGACTACTGGATATTAATAGTTATCGCCAAGCTAACATGGCGGTCCAAGAAAATAGGACAAATGCTGCCGTTGATTAGCTCCAAGAGGCCATCGCCTCTAGTTAGCTATGTGACGGACACAAGTTTGTGTGTCACATAGCTAACTAGAGGCGATGGCCTCTTGGAGCTAATCTGCGGCAGCATTCGTCTTATTTTCCTGGACCGCCATGTTAGCTTGGCGATAACTATTAATATATATATATATATATACTGAGGGTGATAAATTGAATATTAATTTCAATTTAAAACCAGTGGTCTAGCATATAAAAAAATCTGATAATTCAGAAAAATTGTATTAAATGCGTATAAAAAAGGATGACCACTAGGTGGACATCCAAATATGCTAGAAAGAGGTTATCAACGACCCAACCACAAAGAAAAATCATGTTCTCCATAAAAAAAAATTCAGCAAAACACCAGAGCATAGGCGGGCAGGACAAAATGAAAAATATACAAAATAAAGAATTAATTATGTACCGGTTTTGCCATCAACTCTTTTACTTACGTAAAAACGTCCGTGGTTCTTCAGCACAATCGTTCTAAAATCAATATAATTTGCAGAACTATACACGAACTGTCTTCATAAAATTTGACGTCCGTACAGTTCTACCGATTACATTGGGGTTATTTTCAAATGTCTCAGCTCTGGCGCGCTAAATTCCGAAAACAGTTCTGCAGAGTATAATTCACAGCAGTATATGTTGCCGGCTAGTCTCTGGTGTTTTGCTGATTTTTTTTTTCTGGAGAATATGATTTTTCTTTGTGGTTGGGTCGTTTATGACCTCTTTCTAGCATTTTTTATGTCCACCTAGTGGTCATCCCTTCTTATACGCATATATATATATATATATATATATAAATATAATAAATAATTTGGACAAATAAGTATAAGTTGTGGACTGCAGCGTTGTCCTGGTGCGTCGAAATCCCTTCTTGAACTCCCTCAAAACCTTCACCAAATACTCTTCGTTTGTCGTCTGACTTGAGGAGCCCAGTAGATACAGATAATGCCCTTGCTGTCGAAAAAGGAGATCATAAACTTCCCAGTGGACTTACTTTGCCTACCCCTTGTACCAGCGAAAAAAAGATGTTCGGCTCATACAAATTAATTCACAAGCAGTCTGGAATCTTTCATAAATTCCTGTAACGTTTTTTTCCCCGTTTAACACAAAACTTTATTGAATAGCGAGCTTCTAAATTGTCTTCATGCGCTAACAGCATTCTGCAAACAACTTAGCTGTGACAAGCGTGTTTAGTAGGGTGTGTTCAAAATGCTGTTACGGCCGTCTCCTTCAAACTGGAATAACCAAAGTTGACAGGTTAGCTTATTGGGTGTATAATCATGATATACTAAAATTACAATAATCTGGAACTGATATAACTACCTCTCCCAAATAAGTCTCAAAACTTCAGGAATACACGTCGTACATTTGTGTAAGTATGTGAGTATACACGTGTGTGTGTGTGTTCAAACGCTTTGTCGTTTTACATTCATTGTAATATCTCATATACACACAAACACACACACACAAACGCGCGCACACACACACACACACACACACATACACACACACATACACATTCACACTCTCTGCTGTTGTCATTTCTAATTCTAGCAAATCAAGAAACATTGTTGGCGAACAATCAACTAATTCACATTTTAGAAAAGAAAAATTACAAACACAAATTTCCTCGGAAAAGTAATGAAACTTCAACAGCACAAATAGATTTTTTTTTCCTTCTTTTTGTACGTATTTTCGATCGTTTGCAATAAAATTTACGGAAAATCACAATTACAAGCAGTTTTCTTAATTGAATCCATTATTACTTTTGAGTTCTGCATCATCTTCATTGTATGACAATGGTTGTTTATTTATATTAAACTGTAAACTACGTTAAAAATCTATTAGGTCAGTCCAATATCTTTTTCATTATTTTTATCGAAATCTGTGTAATATTAGTTTCCGTTTTGTCATCCAGTTACATATTTATCAACTCTAATATAAGAATTTGCCTTGGAATATTCTTTCTTCTTCACCACTTTCTTCAACTCCATCTTGTTCGCTTTCTTCTTCCTCCCGTTTTCCTTCTTCTCCTCCTTTTCCTTTTCTTTTCCTCCGTCTTTCTGCTTCTCATTTCTCTCCTTGTTCTTCTCATTCTTCTTCTTTTTCTTCTTCTTGAACAACTGGAATACTCCTTGTTGAAAATGAAATATTCATTTATGAAAATTCGATACTGCAGCGAAAAACGGTCAGTTCGTCGAATTTCCTGATAAATCATTGATTGAATTCCTTAAAACGATCCGTAGATCGAATTTCCCCAAAAGATCAAATGATCAAATCAGCTATCCGATTGGATAGCTGATTGGATAGTTAATTGATCAATTTTCTCACAACCGTTTGTTAATCGAAATTCATCGGAAGTCAGTTGATCAAAATTTATCAAACGGTCAGTTGATCGAATTTCCCCGAATGGACAACTGATCGAATTGCATAAAATAACCTGTTGATAGAATTTTCTTCAAACGCTCTATTCTTCGAATTTACTAAAGTGTTCATTCATCGAATTTTCCAACAAATGGCAAATTGATCGAATTTCCTCATAGGACACTTGATCAAAATTTCTCAAACGGTTAGTTGTAATATAGTGAGTTTGAAAATTTAAACCAACTGTGATTGCACACGTAAGTAGTAGACAAAAGTTCACCTGCTGGCTGAATTTAGAATGTAAAATCAGGGAAGGCGAATAACTCCCATAACATCGGCTGATTGAAATTGTGTCAAAATGGAACAATGTAGTGGAGGTGAACAGCAACGAAGATGAAGAATAGCAACAAATAAAAGATATTTGGATCTTATCGTTTATCGAATTTATTTTGTGTAGGCATCAACAGTCTCCATCGGTTTAAGAAAACATCTCGGGAAGGTGGTATACTGATTTATAAGAGATTAGAATATTTACATGTCTGCTGAAAAAAGAATTCAACATCTTTAAAGGTTTATCGAATATCTGCACATGGTAGAGAAGATCAACCAATCTACAGCTGTAACCAGAATGGAAAAATACAGGTAAAAAAATATATTTTTTTTATTATTAAAATGTTAGAGAGCATTCTTGTCAAATTAACTCTTATTCATCTGTTCGATAGTGAACAAGCTTAGTTAAATATATCTCGCGCTCGCACTCATGCACACGTATAGATAGAGAGAGAGAGAGAGAGAGAGAGAGAGAGAGAGAGAGAGAGAGAGAGAGAGAGAGAGAGAGAGAGACAGACAGACAGACAGACAGACAGACAGACAGACAGACAGACAGACAGATAGACAGACAGATAGATAGATAGATAGATAGATAGATAGATAGATAGATAGATAGATAGATAGATTACGATTTATGTACAAATATATTTATCTGTAGCCACGAAATGGTGCATGCGTAGTGAATACAAGTCCTGTAAAGCAAGCAACTGCAGTTGGAATAATGTCCTTGTTTGTATCAAAAAAAAAACCCAGTAATTATTCCGTTTCTTTGCAAGAGAAGTTTAATTTCAATCTAGAAAGAACTTCATTTCGAAAGGTTTTCTCTTCACATCCCATGCATTTATAAATTGCTTTTAATCCGTGAGTCTCTTCGGATTACGTTATTTGCTTTCTTTAATTTCTGAGCATCCTGATAGATAACACAAATCTTGTATTATAATTTGGTGATATTAATGAGTTAATTATAGAAAGAGTGCATGGGTTCGATAACATAATTAGAGGGTGTTACATTGTCATTTGTACTTACTTGCTGTCTAAGTGAGTCTGTCGGGAATATATATTCGAATTCATCGATCAATGATGACCAAGTTGAGAGAGAGAGTAGAGTGATCATGAAGTTAGTCATTGCATTGATGATTTTGTTAGCAAGGTGCGTTCTATAAATTGTTGAATATTTTCTTCAAATTTTTCCTGAACAAGTGTTTGCCAAGATGAACGATGAAACCTCAAGATGTGTGCATCAATAGGGCAACGCCATCTATCTTACATCACTAGATTAGATGAAGGCATATCTTGGAATGGTTTTCTCTGATGGGAGTTGTGCAGCTTTCAAGTTATAGAAACGCATGGAGAATGGAAATCGATGCTCAGGAATTGACGTGTTGAAAATATGAGAAGAAAATATGACATCTTTTCACCTCAGCTACATTCAACCTACCTAAGCAGTCGAAAATGATATGACACCTAGTAAAAACCACATTCATAATACACACCAACAATCATTACATCCTGTCAACAAAATTCCATCTAAATTTATACAATAGCTATATCATTTTTACAATTTTTATACTGAAATAACCGCTTTTTTATCAAAATCTCTAAAGTATAACAAGATTGGAAGATTTAGATAGAGGGAGTAGAACAGAAATTTAAGAGAAGGTAATATATTTAAGAGTTCTAACAACTAATATTTGCAATTCATTTTCTGGGCCAATGAAACACTGATGTGTAGTGAACACAACCTATCGCAATCGGTAGTTTTGTTAACATATTTGTAGCCTGTCGTTAAATGCATTGTTATTTAAAAGTGGTTCTTTTCGTCAAAGAATCAGTTTAAACCATAAATTTTACATAACCGCTGATGTTAGTAATGAACAAATTTTGTAGATACACAATGAAGATCGCATTGTATAAGAGGATGAAAGATACTGATTTTTAGTTGCAACAAGAGGGAGTTACATTTTATGGGGTTGTCAGATAAATTCGTTGGAGGGTTTTTCCCATTTATTTTAATCTTTTTCAATGTTAATCGAATGAACACGAAAATATATTTATTGGAGTATTTTAAGGAGAGTTTTTGGAGCTCTGTTCTTCCTTTATCGTTTTTGAAATTTCAATTAATTTTACTTCTTTTCAAGCATACAACGAACGATGGAATGCGAAGTAGTAAAAGAAAACGGACAAAATTTATCTTCAAGCTCAGCGTTTACTCAAATAAATACCGTAGTTCTTCATTAGATTTTTATGTTTTTGTCACAAAAGTGTTCAAAGGCAGGCTACAGTGAAATGAAAAGACCTTTTTTTTTTTTAAATCAACACAAGTCGAAAACTTTTTCAGGGAAAGTATAGTTGATTAAATTGCCCCAGTATCTCAATACTTACGTTTATCAAATTCGAAAAGATGAATGACAAATGTAAAGCAGCAACAAAATTAGCATAGCGAAGGAACATAAATCATCATGACAAATTTAGCAAATGTTGAACTGAGCTTAATTCCAGCAGTTGCATCAAAGCTACTTTAAATTATTCTATATTTTAGTTAATTTTAGTACAAAGCCAACAAAGTAGAGATAATCATTATTTGAACCAACCATGGTATACTAAGGGTAATTATTTTAATGAGCCCACCAGATGAATGATTCTAAATAGTCAATCCTTGTGAAATATATGGAATATAAACATAGAATGTAAACTTCCAGTATCCACCACCAACTTACCATGCAACAAGTTTAACAAATGTTGGAGTGAGCTTAGCACCAGCAGTTACATCAAAAGTGCAGCTTCTTTCATCAGGCAAGACATCAGTAGAGACAACGGCATCTTCAGTGTAGCCAAAGACTCCTTTCGTCTCGTTTTCGGAGGCACGCTTAACAACAGCTTTGATTTCATCATAGGTGACCTTGTAATAAAAAAGAAAAATATTTTGTTTTGTTTTGTTTTGTTTTGTTTTTTGTTTTTTATTATTCATTTCAAATAAGACTTCAGAATTTAGTTTAATATGAAAGCTAATTAACGATACTGACTTATCTGCTAGAAACACAAAAACCTATATTCTAGAATAAATTGAAGTTATGATGGTCATATTTCATTTAAGTATATAAAAAATGTGAATAGTTTATAACTAGGAATTGGAACTGGGTCACAAGCATTGGCTTATTAGGGGCCAATTTATCTTAAAAGCTCGCTCTTAAATGTATTTAAAAAAATAAACATGAAATAAAAATATTGGCTTCAGATAACTTCCATTTCTTTTTTTTTTTTTTTTTTTTCTTATTTCAGTACTTCTTTTTCAGCAACAGTTTTAACAAATCAGTCAATAATATATTCTCTTTCACAATTTCTCGCCAATGTTTCAATAGCTTGCCAATGCCTTGACAGTAGAGATCACCGGGTCTTCACTCGAAGAATTCATTGAGTCACGTTTTCAGTTCCATGTCGTTGTTGAATGAAACGCTTCGCAAACAGTAAGAGAAGAACTGAAAAATGGGATATTCTGAAGGGGCTATGAGAATACAGTGGGTGTGGTAGGAATTCCCAATAGAGCTTTTGAATAGTAATTTTGGTCAAATTAGCCACGTAGGCCAAGCGTTGAAGAAGCAATCGTTATCATATTGAAGAAGCAAGTCGTATCGCTGCTCAAATCGTTTCAGCTGGAGTGAAGGTGTCGAGTGATGGTATCGGGAAAGCATCCCATCTGCTGGGTCAGTTCCCTAGAGTATTTGACACCGATCTTCGTGGATGAGTTTGTTCAATCGATTCTCATTAAACTGATCGGATCGGCCGGAAAGCGAAGTCTGTGAGGTTGAATTTCTGTTCCTTGAATCGTGACAACCATTTCTGTGCATTTCTTTCAGTAATACTGCTTTCTTCTCCGTTCACTGCACAAATATCTCGAGCGGCTTTGACAGATTTGGAACCTTGACTGAAATGGAAGAGAAGCAGAAATTTTTTTTAAAATGCCCGTTTATTTTTTATACTTGGCACTTCGTCGACATATGTGTGAAAAGAGGTTGAATTTATTCAAATTTCAAAAACGATGAACAAAGCTTGTAGAAGAATAGAACTACAAAGAAAAACATAAAACACTATGATTAAAAAACAATATGTTTTGTGTTAATTGAAATAATACTGGAAAGAAACAAACGATTTTATCTGACAAGGCAATACTAACATTGTTTTTGTTGTTATTTTTCTAGTGGCTCAAAGTAAAATATCAAATTACATTGTTTCGGAGAATTCAAAAGCTTCACACCAAGGTATGTTTCCGCAAGGAATCACGAATACACACACACACACACACACACACACACACACAAGCTCGCACATACGCAAAACACACAGTAGCTGTAATTGAAAATCAAATTTCAGCTTATAAAGAAATCATCGACTTTCTATGAAAGGAATGCTACAAGTACCAGCAGGTTCTGTTTAACTTTAAACAGTGATTCTCAACCATTTTTTGTCTTTGGACACCTATGATTCCTATTTTGCTCTATTGTACTACCATACATATTTTATAATTAAATATTAGTCTCAAATTTTGGCACAAGACCTGAAATTTTAGGGGATGGTGTTAAGTCGATTACATCGACCCCAATGCTCAACTGCTACGTATTTTATCGACCTCGAAAGAATGAAAAGCAAAGTCGACTTCGGCGGAATTTCAACTCAAAGCGTAAAGACGGACGAAATGTCACTAAGCATTTCATCCGGCATGCTGACAATTCTGGCAGCACACCGCCTTATTTTATAAACAAATATTATTAGGAATTGTATGAAAATAGAATTGTTGAAATATTTTGTGGATTGTAGAAGTTTAAGCAATTTATTGCTCATAAGCGCAGGAGTGGCTGTGTGGTAAGTAGCTTCCTTACCAACCACATGGTTCCGGGTTCAGTCCCACTAAGTGGCACCTTGGGCAAGTGTCTTCTACTATAGCCTCGGGTCGACCAAAGCCTTGTGAGTAGATTTGGTAGGCGGAAACTGAAAGAAGCCCGTCGTATATATGTATATATATATATATATATATATATATGTGTGTGTGTGTATGTGTGTTTGTGTGTCTGTGTTTGTCCCCCCCCCCCCACCATCGCTTGACAACCGATGTTGATGTGTTTACGTCCCCGTAACTTAGCAGTTCGGCAAAAGAGACGGATAGAATAAGTACTAGGCTTACAAAGAATAAGTGCTGGGGTCGATTTGCTCGACTAAAGGCGGTGCTCCAGCATGGCCGCAGTCAAATGACTGAAACAAGTACAAAAAATAATAATAAGCTTTAACAAAATCTTATGTAAACCTGCAAGGGCCGTGTGGATCCTCGTTGAGAACCACTAACTTAAAAGGCAAAACAGTCAACGTTACACAGCTGGCAATCGATGTTTAATTAATGGTATATCTACATTAATGAGTGCCAAACAGGTTAATTTACTGCTGTTATCTATGGCGTTTTAAGTTGATGAAACAAAGGGAAAATTTATATTAATATTTATGCTTTACTGAGATTGTTGTTTATTAATTAAAACACTTTATTTTATAATTTTAAAATAGATTGTATGTTCAATTTTGCCTGCATATACATAGTCTATTGTACTTACACAAACATCTGCCATCATAACAACAAATAATCATAAAACAACCAACTGCTTTAGCCAACGTGTATGTCAGATAAACAACAGACACATCGGCGGTTGGAACCCTGAAAGCCATAAAAGTCAATTTCCTGAAAAGGACAAATAAAAGGAAGTTGATACTTATTTTCTTTCTTAACCAAATTCAAAACCAAATCCTTCAAATATTTCACATGTTATGCAATTTAGGGCCATTAAATCAAGCTGTTGGATGGAAATAAATGCATCAATTTACTGCAAGTGACTTTAATAAGAAATAAGAAATCCCATTTTAAGATGGAATTTGTTGTTAATTAATGCAGATATATCGTTCGGTAAATGTAACTACTGAACACGAATTATTTGAGTTGATCATATACAGTTGGTTACTCTGCCTTTCTTTAAAGCAGACAAGCCATCTAAGGTATGGGTGAGAGAACTATTAGCTTGGCAAACAAATTCCTATCGCACTACTGTATCTTATCTAATGACCCTCTGTTAAGGCTATCTAACATATCAGCATAATGGAAACCAAGGATGTTTATTGAATATTCTCCAGCTCTAGAGTGCTCTACAAACAGGCTTAGCAGGACCAGTTGATGAAGGGATGATATTGCAGGTAATGGTTCTGCCATCATGCCAACCCTGAAACAAGAAATTTTTACATAGACGCAGGCGTGACTGTGTGGTAAGAAGCTTGCTTCCAACCATATAGTTCCGGGTTCAGTTCCACTGCGTGGCACTTTAGACAGGTGTCGTTTGCTGTAGCCTCGGGCAGAAACTGAAAGAAGCCTGTCGTGTGTGTGTGTGTGTGTGTGTGTGTGTGTGTCTTTGAGTTATTGTCTTCCCCCACCACCGCTTGACAACCGGTGTTGGTGTGTTTACGTCCCCGTAACTTGGCGGTTCGGCGAAAGAGACTCTATACGTTCATAGGTTTTGTGTGTAAGCATGAGAAATAATTATTATTTTATAGTAGCTAACATTTCTATAGCCAGCCACCCCCATATGCTAAGTATATAATAGACTCAACCTCCTAATGTAGTTTTACGCATGCTAGTTTAAAAGCTCCGTCACAATGCATTACATTTGTGCCTTGTTTAGAATAATCCATCTTAATTTTGTCTCTGTTTATTGCGTATCTCTTCCGTCGCACTAAACAAGTAAACTAATATAATAAATGTTGTATTTTTCATGTAACACAGTGAGAGATCACCGAGAGATGGAGTCGAAGTACTACGACTTGTGAGAGTTTGTGTATGAGTGTGTGTGTGTGTGTGTGTGTGTGTGTGTGTGTGTGTGTGTGTGTGTGTGTGTGTGCGTGTGCAAGTGTATGTCTTTCCCACTCCCATTCTCCCTTTTTCCTCTCTCTCTCTCTCTCTCTCTCTCTCTCTCTCTCTCTCTCTTTCTCTTTCACTATGTATAACTAAGCTATATACACTGCACACACACACACACACATATGCACAAATACCTAGATGATGTTGATAAAAGTTCCAATGTAGGAGCCTTGAATCTATGTTAGAGTCCGGTTCTTTCTCTATGGACAAGAAATACAGAAATGAAACTGATTGATAACATACATACAAAAATACCCTGTTGTTGATGTTGAAATTCCAATGAAGGAACATTGGATCTAGGTTAAAAACCGGGGTTTTTTTTCTCTCTTGACAAGAAATCTTGAAATAAACTGAACAATGACATGCATACATATTCTTGTCAATCAGGCTGGCGGTTTGTCATTTGTATTGCTCATGGAAAAATTGCTAATTCGTAAACAAGAAACAATTGGCGCTAGATTATCAATTTCAATTAAATTAAGATGTAATTATTCGACATTTCCCGCCTTAAGCATTCCTTTTTGTTCGTCACTAACGTAATGTGTGTGAGTGAGTGTGCGTGTGTGTCGGAGTGAGTGAGTGAGTGAGTGAGTGAGTGAGTGAGTGAGTGAGTGAGTGAGTGAGTGAGTGAGTGAGTGAGTGAGTGAGTGAGTGAGTGTGTGTGTGTGTGTGTGTGTGTGTGTGTGTGTGTGTGTGTGTGTGTGTGTGTGTGTGTGTGTGTGTGTGTGTGTGTGTGTGTGTGTGAGTGAGTGAGTGTGTGTGTGTCTAAAGATATATACGCTTATTAATACTGGATAAAGAACTGCAACTGTAGAAAACCTGATAAATCTTCCTTGAATGGCTATTGCTTGTGGTATATCGTAGTATATAAAAGCACCGTACATTGTAGATAACAGAATTCTACGAAAATTTATATGGGTTCAATAGAATTTAAGAGACGATTGTTAGCCCATCTTAATTCGCTTGCATCTGCAAAACGCAAAACATCCATTTCATTAGCTAATCATGTCGACCATCCTCAGAACAATAACATCCCTTACAACATTCTGGTCCATTATTAAAACGGAAAGGCCGTATCAAGATGGTTGAACTCTATACGATCACTGCAGCAAAGAGTTCATCGAGGTTTTAAAAGGAAATTCCCAATGTCTTCTAAACCGCCAAAAGGAGACAATCACATTTTGTAGACATCAATTACTGAACGTGTTTCTTTTTTTTACCATAAATGATATGCTTTTCCTGAGTTACATATTGTTACTAACCTGCTTTAGCGGAGGCCTTATAATTCTTCCACTCCCCCCCCCCCACAAACATTTTCTATTATAACCTTGTAATATAAATCCCTTTGTCCTTTAGACCTTACTTAGT
>NC_142939.1:56841162-56931162 GCF_046866305.1 Octopus bimaculoides | reverse complement strand
TATGAAAAATGGCTAATATTTCCTTCAAACTTTGCTTTTGTTACATTTATTCAAACCCCAAAGAATCCCACTTAACACATTGCTATGATGTTCCCCCACTACTCCTGCTCATGATCAGAGATGCACATAGTGTCAGCCACTAAGGGACATGCTCAAGTGGTCAAGGTCAAGCAGCTGTGAAGCAAATCTATGGTATTGAGCAGAATATTTACTATAACAATATTTCTGCTTCAGCAACTCAGTGCTGAATCTGTCTGAAATGTAATGGAAAATAGGTCCCTTTCAAAACAGTGATGTCCAGGTTGCTCACAAGAGCAAAGTATGAAGGGAATTGTAATTTCTTTTGATTTCTAGATAGAAGTAAATAGAAAATAACACTTACTGACCAAAGACAAAAACAAAAATTGTCACACAATGTAATATTTGAGAAAGTTTGTAACATCACATAATATCAGCAAATGGATGCCTCTAGTTACTGCTGAAGTCGATTGAAAAAGTAGCTTGATATTGTTTCAGAGTTTGGTACAGCACAAGCAATTGTAGGAAGAGGTGGTTAGTTGATTACATCAACCATGCTACTTGTTGTTGAAACAGGACAAGGTTGGTAGAACTGATTGAATGATATTTCATGATTGGATTACATCGGAAAATCCTGCAGCACCACATTGGCTATCATTAAGGTCTCACAGCAGTGAAGAAAATAAAACTGAGATAACACACACACATATGGTACTTTATTTTATTGACCTTGAAAGGAAAATGAAATTAACTGCTGGATCAAGTCAGACTTCAAAGCTAAACAAGATCATTATCATCATCATCATCATCGTTTAACGTTCGCTTTACATGCTAGCATGGGTTGGACGATTTGACTGAGGACTGGTGAACCAGATGGCTACACCAGGCTCCAATCTGATTTGGCAGAGTTTCTACAGCTGGATGCCCTTCCTAACACCAACCACTCCGAGAGTGTAGTGGGTGCTTTTATGTGCCACTGGCACGAAAGCCAGTCAGGCGGTACTGGCAACGGCCACGCTTGAAATGGTGTATTTTACGTGCCACCTGCACAGGAGCCAGTCCAGCGGCACTGGCAACGAACTTAAGATATTCATTTAAAATTATTATTCCTTATGAAAGCTGAATATATAAAAGTTAGGTAATGTAGTTGTAGATTACATGCACTTAGGAAAAAGGCTGGCTGATCATGACTGGAATGCTGTTGATCATAGGCCTGCTTAGTTAGAGTGGACCAAGGGCTAAACAACAGCAACAGTAACATTTTCTCATAGTTTCTATTGACAGTTTAGTAAATTTAGCCATTAATAATGAAGTATCTTTGTCAAGTGCAGAAAGCAGTGTTGATGAAAAAAGATATGAACTGCAAAATGTTTGATCCTTAAGACTAATACATCATCATTTTAACATCACTTTTCTATGTTTGCATGGGTCAAACAGAGTTTTGAGACAAATTTTCAACAACGGGATGCCCTTCTTGTTGCCAACTCTCAACTGTATACCAACAAGTTAATATTTCCCCATGACCAGACATGTTTTGCATGGAAAACTAGAAATAAAGAACAATGTTTATAACCATCACAAACACACTCACGCAGGTCTGTGAAATCAAGTCTGACTTAGAGGCTAAACAACACACATTTACTTTAAAATTATTATTCCTTACTGAAACTGTATATGTTGAACTAACTGAACACATTAACCTCATAGACAAGAACAAGAGTTACCACACTTGCTTTAGTCTCTTGCTATATATTTCCAATAAAATTGATGACAGCTTGATGTTGGTGGCTTGTGGTTCTCTGCAAGACCAAGGTCGATCTCTCGTTTATATAATGCTTTTGAGACAAAAATTAAGCTTCTGAACATAATGCAAAGGTTAACGAATGTATTAATGACTCTTGTGAAGAAACCAGATTAACATTTCCAAAAGTCTAGTTTACATTTCCCTTCTGAATCAAAATTACATTCACTTTTGTATGTCTTTAGACAGCTGAGTTTTATAAAGTATTTTATCAATCAATTGACCAATTATGGATTTGACTCCCAGATTGGTTCATTACATTCATAGCTTACACTTCTGAAAAGAACAGTCAATGCTAGCATGGGCAACGGACATTAAATAAGGATTAGAAAAACAGGATTAAATAGCACTCATTGTAAGGATTTGAACCTCAACCACAAGATATTCAATTAGGGATTACAAGTGAGCCACCACAGTTTCCCGTGATTGACCAATCAGTGTGAAGTTGGGGCATGATATGGCTCCTTGGAATTCACTGCTTAAATCAGCCAAATTGCTAAGGCAGACGGTCTTGGGCATACGCAGAAGGCAGAAAATATATCTGCAATAATTGGAAATATTACTTTGCTTGGAAACAAGTGTGGATTGGCAGCAGGAACAGTATCCAGCTGCAGAAATCTGTTTCAACAAATTTTATTTAACACTTGCAAGCATGGAAAAGTAAACATTAAAACAATTATAATGATCTCTACAAGGCTGAAAAGTTCATAGGCTGATCAAAATACTCTGATGAAATGTAACCAAATGGGGGTTATTTTTCAACATAGTCTCCCTTGTGGTTCACACATTTCTTCCATTGGTGTTACATCCCATTGGATCCCATTGGTGAAGAAGCTTTCGTCTTGTTGGTCAAAAAAGTCATCAACAGCTGAAATGACTTCATCATCACTGTGATACTGGTTTTTCAGCTAAGTGTTTTTTCATGTTGAGGAACAGATGATGGTCAGATGGGGGCCAAATCAAGGGAATAGGGAGGCTGATCAACCAGAAAAACTGGCAAAAGAGGGTCTTGTTTCATCAGGGCAATGCTCCAACACATAAGCCCTCTATCAATACAAAAGTGAAGATTTATATGTGTTATCCTCCATGTTTTATGTTTGCAAGATATGGGTACCTGACTGAAAGCACCTGAAACAGCTGGAGTGCTTCTAACAGTAATGTCTATGTCATATCTTGGGCTTGTATTGGAAAGTGTATATGAGTGATGTTGAGGTCTTTGAAAGAAGTCGCTGTGAAAGTACTGAGTTAATCATTTTGCAGCACAAACTCCAATAGGTGGATCACTTAGTGAGAATGGAGGATTGCAGGACTCTGAAGTAGCTGAGAAATGGAAAGCATCCACCTCATAAACCTAAGATGAGGTTTAGAGATAGAACCAGTATGCTTCTTTCCAGGTGATATTCAGCCTGTGTAGATCTTCTTTGAAGGTACTATGCCATGTCTTCCTTGACCAGTCTCTTTTTCTCTTGCCTTCCAGCAGCATCCAGCCCTTGGCTGTTTTGGGAAGCCTTTCCTCTGGCAGTCTTAATATGTCCAGCCATTCTCATTCGTCGTTTAGTTACAGTTGCATGCAGGGGCCTTATTCTTGCTGCTTGGAGAATGGCTTCATCTGTCCCTCTGTCTCAATAAATGTTGAAGAAATCTAAAATCTTTAAAAAGGATTGGGAAAGTACTGTAACTGACCAGGCAAGATGGCGGAAAGCAGTATATAATGGAAATGAGAACTTTGAAATGGCTCGAGGAAATCAAGTAAAGTTTAAGCAGGACACTGGTAAGGATGTAGATATGATATCTCCAGGAAATGTTGGTGACTAAAGTAAGTTGATACACAATGAATGTAGGAGGGTTTGCTTCAGCAGAGCAGAACTGAAAAGAAGTCATATACAGAGAGTTAACTTGGGTTGTGCCATACACAGCATAACAATATGGCATGAAAGTGGCAAAGTTTGCCTATCAGCTGAGGGATTGAAACATCACATGAAAGTGCATGATGACCAACAAGTGGCTCATGTTGTTGGGAGCAATTATGTACATAACGTCTGTACTAGAATGTGTGGGTCACTTGTGGGCTTGAAAAGTCACACTGGTAGCGTTCACACATGAGACAAATTCTGAAACAGAGAAAATCCAACATGTGAGTGTTCTGATCCCAAACTCTGCCATTATTGAAATTAGTCATTACTCATTTTGCCCCAGCTTACACATCATTTTTTTGAGAATGGAAAATTAGACATTAGAGTGAGAAAAAATTGACATGGAATCCAACAGAGAAAAGAATATTAATTGTTAAACATAAAAAATTATCCAGATATTTTATTAGCAACCTCAAAGTTGAGAAGTAAATTTCTTGAAAGCAAAGTACTTGTCACCTGATTGTGTCTCAAAACTCTCTCAACTTCAACAGCTATGCCGATCAATTTTTACTCTCAAAGATAACACAACAGAACAAATCATGCAATACTTGCAATGTAGTAGTTTCAAACAAGTAGGGAAAAAATAAGAAATCAGAAATTACTTATTTTACCCCACCCTATATATCAGGTTGAGTAAAATGTATGCAACATTTTGAACCAAGAAGAATTTGTACCGGATTTTTGCAGAGTTTTGAATTTTTTTAAAACAATTTTTTGCAATTGTCTAATAATACAGACATAGTCTTGCCCAGATGCATCAATAAATTAACATTGATTTTTTTTTTCCCCAGTTGTTACAATCATCTGAAATGAAACTGTCAAAGCGCAATATTTGAACAATTTTGTTATTCGACTTCAAAAAAGGACGTAAAGCAGCTGAAACTGCTTGCAATTTCAACGAAACGTTTGGTGAGGAAATGACCAGTGAGTGGTCAGCTTGAACATGGTTTAAACGATTTCACAGTGGAGACTTGAACCTTGAAGATTGGGAGTGTAGTGGATGCCCATCTGTTATCGATGACTGTCAATTAAAGACCATCATTGAGAAAGATCCACGTAAAACCACTCGAGAACTGGCAAAAGAACTTCAGGTTAGCCAGAAATTTGCCTGTAACCATTTGCATGCGATCAAAAGCTCGACAAATCATTTGTCGAGCATTTTAGATTTGAAGGAAAATCAGAAAATGCCCAGATATGAAATTTGCTCATAGTTTCATCTTGGTGGCCATACCGATCCATTTCTCGACTGTATTGTAACTTGCGATGAAAAGTGGATTCTAATGTCCAAGGGACCCACTTGCCATTGGGCAACCTGGCCAGTCTGCCACTGTATGTACTGATCTCATGAAGGAGAATGCAGTAGAGATATCAACAAGCAACAAAGCTAGGAGATTCTTGGCATTGCATGGTCACTGTTAATGAATGTTACCATTATTCAAACAGCACCATTCATTTCTAATGTCCTGCAAAAATATGTCTGGTCTTTCGGATATATCACCTTGCATGAAAACAGGTTAGGGTTTGCGTCAGGAAGGGCATCCGGCTGTAGAAAAATCTGCCACAGTAAACTCTGTCTGACCCATGCAAAGCTTGGAAAAGCAGATGTTTAAATAGTGACAATGATTAAGATGAAGACAGGAAATTGGCTGAGTCATTTGAGCCTTATTCTCTGTGCTCTGAGTTCAAATCTCACAAAGGTCAACAAGATCAATTTTGATTTTTCATTCATTCAATCAAAAATTAAAAAAAAAAAGTGCCAAATCCGGGTCATCGATTTGCAGAACTTAAAGAGCATCAGGTCAAATGTCTGGCGGCTTTTTGCAGTCTGAGTTCAAATCTTGTCATGGCCTCTTTAACCATTTAGCATTTACAAGGTGATATCAAAAGGTTCCCGGGATAGTTATATTTAATAAAAGATAACTTATTTACAGAAGTTTTAACATCACCTCCTTTGAAACAGTCACCTTGCGCCGCAATACACCAGTTCCAGCGTTCCTGCCACTTTTGGAATATGGCCTGGAAGTCGTTTTCCGTACAATTTCCCTACGAAAAAGTTCTGTTGTGCCATTTTTGCTCCAAAATAAACATAATTATTATTTGAAGTTTATTTCCAGGGACTTTGATAAATTATGACGATTTATAGTAATTATAGGAGAGTATTGTAGTTCGCTTGAAGCATTGTGTATTGTTTGTAAAGAATAAAAAAGTTTAGAATGGTACAACAATGCACTATAAAACAAAAAAATGAACCATATACCTGTTGTATAAACTTATAGCAGAGACTCCAGCTAAGAAGATCTGAAGAAGGAATTGTAATTCCGAAATATCATCGGACTATAGATAATCAATTTACAACAGGTATATAGTCCATTTTTTGTTTTATAGTGCATTGTTGTACCATTCTAAACTTTTTATTCTTTATAGTAATTATGAATAAAATCTCTTAAAAACATACACATTAACAACACTTATTTCCGTCTTTTCTTACTTATCCATCATTTGATACTTTTCAGCGTCACTGTAATTTTGATCGGTACGACTATCCTCTTCGGGCGAGACCATATGAAAAAATATAACAATTGCACTATTTGACTAATCGAAAGATTTGATATAAATTATCTATAAATTACTAATAATAGCATGTAATATATTGGGTTAAAAATAAAAAACTTAGCAGGAAAAGAAAAACAACAACAACAACAGAAAGAAAAAAAGGTCGAAGGCTATCTGCGGGACACGAACCAGCATCAGTATTCATAAAGATTCGTTTGTCTCTTCCCTCACTCATCGCTTAATTGACTTGCAAGGCGCATGCGCACCAATACAGGATCGCTCGAAGTTTTAATATCACGCTTTGTGATAACCACAGTCCAGCAGGTACTTTCGATATTAAATACTTTATCTAATATCCCTTTATTTAAATTATATTCTGTTCATTTTCTCTCTTATCTTCTCTCATTTCCTTCACATAAAACAAGCCATAACAAAAATGTGATTTTTCTTTTTCTTTTCAAATACCACATTATCTTTATTCTTTCCCCATATTCGTTTTAAATATATAATTGCTATTTATTTTATTATTGCTTGTCTCCTAATATAACATTTCTGTTTGTTTTTGGCTCGTATTCTCAGATCAATTAATCTTCTCACTGACCAAAAGACAGCGATGAATAAATTAAAAGACGGCTGGTTTAGTGAGGTTAGTGATCTCTGGCCTGGTCAGTGCATGTCTTTGGAAATTGAACAAGTATTGCACAAAGAAAAATCTGATTTCCAAGACATCATGATTCTAAAGAGGTAAGTGTTTCGGTTCTTACTTCGTTAAAATCTTTACCCTCTATCTTTGCTCTTGTTTCACCGATATTGATATTTTAGGGGACTTTTGGAGAAGACAATCCGGTGCAGTCCCATGACTGGAAAACAGTTACTTCGTTTCTTCCTTTATTATTTTTTTCTCTCTTAAATATAATTCCATTTATTGATATAAACATCATGCTTTCTACAGCCCGGTTGTGAATTCGGCAAAATTTAATTATGTAATGTTGGTGGAATGTGTCTGTTGCGTACCCCGCTCTTTTTTTCAAAAATTCCTTCTATCTTGGTTTTGTTTTCTTTTTAGTTTTTAGATACAAGAATAATTAAATATTAAAATATTCGTTTTTTTTTCTTTTTGCCATGATGTTCCTCCATTTAGTTGTAATCGATTTAATGCATGGAGTCTCTCTCTCTCTCTCTCTCTCACCCACCCCCCGCCGCCGTTCTGAGATCATATCTCATTTGGGTCCTCCTTTCATTTCTGTATGGAAGAGGTCTGATAAAATGTTCAGACGCCTTAATCGAGTCTTTCCGTACTCGATTGATCATGTATCTAATCAATAATAATGGTATTGACTGGCTGTTACATTTCATATATAGCTTTTTAATTCGAAAAACTGCTATTATTCTTACTTTTCTTTCTTTTATATCTATGTTTTAATAATGATAATGGTTTCTAATTTAGACACAAGAACAGCAATTTTTGGGAGAAGGGTTAGTCGATATTATTAACTGGTACTTAATTTTATTAAACCCGGAAGAACGAAAGACGCAGTTAACCTCGGCAGGATTTGAACCCAGAACAGCTGGAAGAAAGTTCATTTGTGAAGTCCAGTAAGCTTACCAGGCACTTTACTCCTGTTGAAGTTGAAGATTTTTGAAAAACCTGTGGAATCAGGATTTTAATTCTTCTTTTGTGTCGATCATATTCTAACTGTCTATTGTTCTACTACATATTCTAGGGGAAATTATTTTCTCTTAGATAATCCATTTTAAAGATATATTTTGTAGTGGTAGTCAGTATTTTGTCTGACGCTTAACTTTCAGAGGACCAAAGAAACCATATAGATTCGTTTCTCAGAACTTTTTAAACTACATCGACCATCCTATTTTATGTATTCCGTTTTCTTTACACGTGTACATAATAAGTAACGGTCGATCAACTATTCATTCATTTCTAGCTGTCAGTCTTTCAACTATTACTCTTAGTTTGGAAAAATACAAATGTATTTGAAGGTCATTAATAAAATGTTTATTTGTAATATTGAAAAATGTTCATCAGGTAGGACAGTAATATTTGTTTGGGACTTATTCTCTCGACTATAGAAGGGTTAACGGCGTTAGTCGATCTAGGAGGGAATTGGAATTTAGAATGTAAAGGGACGTAACTAAATAGCGCAACGTTTCCATTCCAGCGCTTTACCATTTCTGCTGATCAAATATGAATTATAAAAGTAATAATTCTTCCATTTATTTGCCACAAGGTCCATAAATTGAATATAAAACGTGTCACGAAATAAATTACAATATGTGTAGGAATGTTAATATTTACATGTATGTGAAAGCGGAATAATTACATTATTCAATCATCATCATCATCATCATCGTTTAACGTCCGCTTTCCATGCTAGCATGGGTTGGACGATTTGACTGAGGACTGGTGCAACCGGATGGCTACACTATTATCATTTAATGTCCAGTTTTCCATGCCTGCTCGCGCCAGATGGAAATTTGTTGGGGCAGGTTTTCTACGGCTGGATCTGTTCTTGTTGCCCAGTCTCACCTGTTTCCAAGCAAGATAATATTTTCCATAGCCAGACATGTTTTTCATAGACGACTGGAAGGGATTGAAACGAACAGCATTACTTGTCTGAATGACGGTGATGCTCATTTACAACGATCACATGATGCCAAGATAAGAGTACATACGAGCACACACATGATTGCTATATAATATATATGTGGCCGATACCAGTACCCCCTAACTGGCTCCCATGCTGGTGGCGCATAAAAAGCACCAGCCGAATGTGGCTGATGTCAGTGCCCCCTGACTGGCTCCCGTGCTGGTGACACATAAAACGCACTATCCGAACATGACCGATGCCAGGGCCGCCTGTCTGACTCCTGTGCCGGTGGCGCGTTAAAAGCATCATCTGAACGTGGCCGATGCCAGTGCCCCCTGGACTGGCTCCTGTCCTGGTGGCATGTAAAAAGCACTATCCGAACATGATCGATGCCAGGGCCGCCTGTCTGGCTCCTGTGCTGGTGGCGCGTTAAAAGCATCATCTGAACGTGGCCGATGCCAGTGCCCCCTGACTGGCTCCCGTGCTGGTGACACATAAAATGCACTATCCGAACATGATCGATGCCAGGCTCACCTGACTGGCTCCTGTGTCGGTGGCACATGAAAAGCACTCACTACTCTCTAGGAGCGGCTGGCGTTAGGAAGGGCATTCAGCTGTAGAAACATTGCCAGAAAAGATTGGAGCCTGATGCAACTGCTGCCTTTCCAGACTTTCTAGGTGCAATCCCATAGTCAGTCATGACCGAAGGGGGTCTCAGCAGTCTTTGCTAAGTTTATCTTGAGGTCTCTCAGTTCTAGGTTTAGCTTCCATGTTTGGAACATATCCTCTAATTCCTCTACAGATTCAGCTATGAAAACTAGATCATCAGCATATTCCCGTGCACAGCTAATCTTAACTCCTTAGCATTGAGATTACTCTGTCAAACGTAATGCTTATTTATTCAAACTATTTTGGATTAATCATGCATTACCTTGTTGCTTTGGGATTTCAATGATATAATTGGATATTTTTAGAATGGCATAGCTGGATAAGTATGAGGGGCCAGATCTGGTTGGTTCTAACATATATTAGGCAGGATGTAGCCAGTTTAAATGCTAAAGGGTTAAACGCATCTGTGATGGCTTGTAGGGCTGTGATTAGGGATGAGAACCGAAACTTGATAGACTCTTAATCTCACATTAAATTCATCACTGAAATCATTGTTGACTTTCACTTTTCTTACTACATCTTTGCACATAGTTTGTACAACCCTGACAAGCCATTCATCCATACCTAGTTTCCTTAGCGACCACCAAATTACTGAATATGGTACCCTGTCAAATGCCTTCAAGTGAATGAATGCCAGGAATAGTAGTTTACTCTTGTCTAAATATTTCTCCAGCACTTGCCTCACAAGGAAGATTGCATCTTTGGGATCTCTTCTGGACATGAAGCCAACCTCCAGCTTATCTAGGTCTACTCTGTTATCGATCAATTATGTTATGTCTCTCTCTATCTCTCTCTCTCTCTTTCTCTCTCTCTCTCTCTCTCTCTGACCTTCTTAACCTGGTCTGGTCATTTGATTCCTCGTTTGCCTTTGTAGCAGTTTATGATGATACTGCCAAGCCAGTCATTGGTTGCTGGCTTTGTGCCTTTGTAAACACGTGAATAAGAGATCCCTTATTTGAAAAAAACAGATAAAGGTTAATGACAGGAAAGGCTTGTCTAAAAAAAAAAAAAAAGAAAAGAAATAAAATGATAAATTTATCTAATCATGGGAAAGTGGATGTAGGAATGAACAAACCTCACACAACATTTGCGCGAATTAAGTCACTCCCTTTTCTCCACTAACTTATAAATGTTTTATCAGTTAACTTATTTTTTTCAATACTCTGATGTTTATTGTTCAGTTTTCTGCTGTATAAGTGTCTGAATTTTCTGTTTGGGTGTGTATTTGGTTCCATTAATAATACCACTTAGTGTTATTCAATATAGTTTCCTTTATCCTTCTATTATTTCTCTATCTCATTACTTCTCTATTTCTGCTATTATTCACTATTTGATTTCCTGTCTTATATATAAGATATGGGGTGTGTAGCATGTAATTATTCTTATCTCTGTTTCTAAATTTAGTTTTAATAAGTAATATTAATGGCTTATTCTCTTTTCTTTTTTTGTATGTCAATGAAAGAATGTCATTTTATTATATCAATCTTTGCAGTAAATCATTTGGAACAGTGCTTGTTCTTGATGGTGTTATTCAATGTACCGAAAGAGATGAGTTTGCTTATCAAGAAATGATTGCAAATTTACCACTCAATAGTCATCCTTGTCCAAAAAAGGTATTCTGATATTTGTTGTTTTTTTTTTTTTTTTTTCTTTGTTTTCTCTCCTGTATCTTCTTTATCTTTCGTCTTTTGTTTCCTTTATTGGATTGTGGCCATGCTGGGGCTCCACCTTAAAAAGCAACACCAGTAGTTTTTTTTTTTTAAGTTTAGAACTTACTCTATTGGTCTCTTTTGACAAATTGCTGGATGCAAACAAACCAACACTGGTTGTCAAGTGGTAGAGAGACTAACACAAAGGTACCCTCCACAGCACCTCTTTATGCAGCTGTTCTCATTCATACACGTCACATGACCTCAACATCTGATGCCTCTTATGCCCAGTTTTCCTCTTAAATCACATGCACTCTGTTGTGTATGCACACTGACATTAGCCATCTAGCAGAGCATGCTAGCTTCATTTCTTTCAAGCCTTTGCAAGTCCTCAGTAGTCAAAGCCCATGTTCCACACCTGTGTAACATAGCTGTACATACACAGGCATCATACAGTCTGTCTTTCACTCTGAAGGAGACGCCCTTAGTTACTAACAAAGGTAGAAGCTCCCTGAACTTTGCCCAGCCTGTTCTTATTCTAGCAACTACACTTTCAGAACTTCCTCCACCACTACTAAATTGGTCTCCTACGTAACAAAAGCTATCTACTACTGCTAATGACCCCCCCCCCCCGAGGGAGTCTATTGTCTGTGCAGTTTTAGTGCTTGTACCTGCACATTTGCCACACACAAAGACTATATCCTCCATCAACCTTCCTGTGATACCTCTACACCTCTTACATGTTCAAAGCTTGCACTGGGTATAATGTATGGAGTTTCTATCAACACCCTTCTTACATATTGAGCAGGGCCATCTCCCAGAAGGGACTTGTGATTTGTCTGTTTTCCTACTTACTAGGAGTTTGATTTTTGCTAAATTAGCTCTAAGGCCCTTATATTCCAGGCCTTGTTTCCACACTGAGGACTTTATCAACTTGGCCATTTTGCTATCTCTTTCAAATCAAATCATTGTAACCATGGTTGAACATTCCTGATAAAATAAAGTCTCTCCACAATTTCTGATCATTCTCCTTTGCTTATGGCAACTGGTCCCTACTGAGGTTTGTATTGTCTGAGATTTGATCAATGAATATTTGAGCACCTCTCCCTCTACTCTGTTCCCTGTAAGTTGGTTCCCACATTAGCAGCTTGTGTATAACTTCCTACTTACTTCTCCAGCAATGTCATGCAAATTGTAACCGTCGTTGAGTACTTGTACCTGTCTCTGTAAAACTAATATACTAATAATGCAATGAAGTGAAATAGTCCCACTGCGTGGCACCTTGGGCAGAGTGTCTTCTACTATAGCCTCAGGCCGACCAAAGCCTTGTGAGTGAATTTGGTAGACAGAAACTGAAAGAAGCCCGTAGTGTATATATATATATATATATATATGCATGTGTGTATGTTTGTGTGTCTGTGTTCGTCTCCCCAACATCGCTTGACAACCGATGGTGGTGTGTTTACGTCCCTGTAACTTAGTGGTTCGGCTAAAGAGATTGATAGAATAAGTACTATGCTTACAAAGAAAAAGTTCTGGTGTCAATTTCTTCGACTAAAGGCGGTGCTCCAGCATGGCCGCAGTCAAATAACTGAAACAAGTAAAAGAGTATACTTTGTTGCTGTTGTTTTGCAGGTGTTAGTGATTGGCGGTGGTGATGGAGGAGTTCTGAGGGAAATTGTGAAACATCCTGATGTTGAAACTGTGGATCTTTGTGAGATCGATAAGGTAAAGTACATACATGTCTCTTTAACCCTTTAGAATTTAATCTTACCATATCTGGCCCAAATATTCCATCTGTTTTATGTTCAAACTAGCCATATCTGACCTCTCCCACCTACCTTACAATGTCATTCTAAAAATAAATGATCACGTGCCACTGGCACGAGGGCCAGTGCCGTGTGACTGGCCCTCGTGCCGTGTGACTGGCCCTCGTGCCGGTGGCACGTAAAAGCACCCACTACACTCTCGGAGTGGTTGGTGTTAGGAAGGGCATCCAGCTGTAGAAACTCTGCCAAATCAGATTGGAGCCTGGTGCAGCCTTCTGGCTTGCCAGTCCTCAGTCAAATCGTCCAACCCATGCTAGCATGGAAAGCGGACGTTAAATGATGATGATCATTGAAATCTCAAAGTTACAGGATGGTGCATGGTTAATCCAAAGCAATTTTAGATAAGTAAGTGTTACTCTTGACAGAGTAATCTGAATGCTAAAGGGTTAAGGTACTGTGTGTCTTGTCATGTAACAGCATTCACCTTGGCGGGGTTAAGCTGGTTCCTATTGAGTTCACCATGTCATGGGCCAAAGTAGTTATGCATGTCTGTCAGCAGCCAATTCTGCAGCGTGTTAAAGCCATTCCTGGTTCCAGCGATGAATGCCAAAGTCTTGAGGGCCAAGAATGAGCTCCATATCTGCTTTGACCGTTGTGAACCATGTCTTCAGCTGACTGTCTCTCTGCATACACCAACCTGGGTGAAGATCTGGTGCTATTGCCTTCCAGATGAGCTTGTCATGGGGGGCGTCCTTTGTACTGAAGGGTTAAAAGCACAAAGAAGTCTCTTGACATGCAAACCTCACCTGTGCTGGTGACACATGAGGCATCTATGCAGGTGATATGCTAGAGGCACCCATATCAGTGACATTCAAGACACACCCATACTGGTGACACACAAAAGGCGCCCGTGCTGGTGATGCATTACAGTCACGTAAAAGCACCCAGTACGCTCTGGGCCTATACATGTGTGTATATACACACAGACAGACAGACACACACACAAACACTTTGTGTATATGTATGCATGAATTCATTAACATCTTCCTTTGTGTCTTTCTAATTCTCTCTGTTTCTCTTAGATTCTGTTTTATTCTAACTCTTTGATTCTTACTTCCATTCTCTCTCTCTCTCCCCCCCCTCTCTCTCTCTCTCAGTTTTTTCTTTTGTCTTTCTTTCCCTACAGAAAGTAATTGAATTATCACAGAAGTATTTACCACAACTAGCTTGTGGCTTTTCTAGTCCAAAGTGTAAGATTCATTATGGCGATGGGTTTAAATTTATGGAGAATCATAAAAATGAATTTGATGTCATCATCACTGACTCTTCCGATCCCATTGGTTTGTATTCCTTTCATATTTATCTTATTGCTGGCAGTTTTGCTGCATTGGTATGTGTGCATTTGTATGCTTGTAAAGGCACATGGCTCAGTGGTTAGAGTGCCGGGCTCACAATCATGAGGTAGTGAGTTCGATTCCTGGACTGGGCTGTGTGTTGTGTTCTTGAGCAAAACACTTTATTTCATGTGCTCTCGTTTAATCAGCTGTAGAAATGAGTTGCAATGTCACTGGTGCCAAACTATTGGCCTTTGCCTTTCTCTTCAGTAACATCGGTGGCATGGAGAGGAGAGGCTGGTGTGCATGGGTGACTGCTGGTCTTCCATAAACAACCTTGCCCAGACTTGTACCTCAGAGGGGAACTTTCCAAGAGCAATTCCATAGTCATTCATGACCGAAGGGGGTCTTTACCCCATGTATGCATGAGTGTGTGTGTGTGTGTGTGTATGCATGAGTGTGTGTGTGTGTGTGTGTGTATATTTGTCTGGATGGGGTGCAGGCATGGCTGTGTGGTCAAGAAGTTTGCATTACAACTTTGTGACCTTGGGTTCAATCCCACTGTGCAGCAGTACCTTGGATATGTGTTGTGTCTTCTATTATAATCCCAGGTTGACCAATGTCTTGTGAATAAGTTGATAGATGGAAACTTTACAAAGCATGTGTATGTGTGTGTACGTACATACACATAAAAAACCATCCAATTCACACTGTGAAGTGGTTGGCATTTGGAAGGGCATCCAACAGTAAAAACCATGCCAAAACTGACCTCACCTGTGTTGGTGCCACATAAAAAGCACTCAGTCCACTCTGCAGAGTGGTTGGTGTTAAGAAAGGCATCCAGCTGTAAAAACCCTGCCAAAACAGACACAGTAATCTAGAGTACTTTTCTACCTGGCTGGCTCCTGTCAACCATCCTGCCCCTGCATGTATGGAAGATGGATGTTAAACGATGGTAATGTTGATATATATGTATGTACACACACACACACACACACACACACATACAAACATCCACACTATATCAAATGAGGGAAATCAGTTGGTAGAAATGGAAACCCATCATATATATATATATATATATATATACACATATAGGCATAGGAGTGGCTGTGAGGTAAGAAGCTTGCTTCCCAACCACATTGTTCTAGGTTCAGTCCCACTGCGTGGCACCTTGGGCAAGTGTCTTCTACTATAGACAGAAACTGAAAGAAGCCTGTCGTATATATATATATATATATGTATGTATGTGTATATGTTTGTGTGTCTGTGTTTGTCCCCCCAACATCGCTTGACAACCGATGATGGTGTGTTTACGTCCCCGTAACTTAGCGGTTCGGCAAAAGAGACCGATAGAATAAGTACTAGGCTTACAAAGAATAAGTCCTGGGGTCGATTTGCTCGGCTAAATGCAGTGCTCCAGCATGGCCGCAGTCAAATGACTGAAGCAAGTAAAAGAGAGTATGGGTGAAATGCTGTGAAGCATTTTGCCTGGCGTGTGCTAACGATTCTGTCAGCTCACCACTGTAACTTCCCTCAAATATTCTTTTCTACTGTAGGCACAAGGCCCGAAATTTTTGGGGAGGGGTCTAGTCGATTAGATCGACCCCAGTATGCAACTAGTACTTAATTTATCGACCCCGAAAGGCATAGACGACCTTGGTGGAATTTGAACTCAGAATGTAAAGACAGACAAAATACCACTAAGAATTTCAGCTGGCATGCTAACGATTCTGCCAGCTCACCACCTTAACTTCCCTCAACTATTACAGGCTTTATATCTATGGTTTCCATTAAGAAAACTAACTTATTGAAAGAGGAGCTCTGTCGAGCTGACTTTCTCACATTACAACTATGGGAAGGTTACAATGTAGATTGAAATGTGTCTGTGACCTACTTATCTACAAGCAACACCTGTCTTCAAGTTTATTTAACAGTAATATTAAACTTTCTTTTCTACTATAAGCACAAAACCTGAAATTATGGAGGAGGGAGACTAGTGGATTACATTGACGCCAGTGTTCAGTTGGGTCTTTTTTTTAATGATCTTGCAAAGAGGAAAGGTTAAGTTGAGTTCGGTGGAGGAACAATTGTTGTTGTTGGCACTCCGTCGCTTACAACATCGAGGGTTCCAGTTGATCCAATCAACGGAACAGCCTGCTCGTGAAATTAACGTGCAAGTGGCTGAGCACTCCACAGACACGTGTACCCTTAACGTAGTTCTCGGGGATATTCAGCGTGACACAGTGTGACAAGGCTGACCCTTTGAATTACAGGCACAACAGAAACAGGAAGTAAGAGTGAGAGAAAGTTGTGGTGGAAGAGTACAGCAGGGTTCGCCACCATCCCCTGCCGGAGCCTCGTGGAGCTTTAGGTGTTTTCGCTCAATGAACGCACACAACGCCCGGTCTGGGAATCGAAACCGCGAATCTGCTGCCCTAACCACTGGTCCATTGCGCCTCCAGATGAACAATAGTAATGGTAATAATGGTTTCAAATTTTGGCACAAGGCCAGCAATTTCAGGGGAATTACATTGGCCTCGAAAGGATGAATGGCATGGTCAATCTTGGCTGAATTTGAACTCCGAACATAAAGATGGACAAAATGTCGCTATGCTAATGATTCTGTCAGCTCACTGCCTTAATAACAACAACAACAATAATAACCCTTTCTACATTAGGCACAAGGCCAGAAATTTTGGAGTAGGGGGCTAGTCGATTACATCAACCCCAATGTGTAACTGATACTTATTTCATTGTCCCCAAAAGAATGAAAAGCAAAGTCGACCTTGGTGGAATTTGAACTCAGAACATAAAGATGGATGAAATACCGCTAAGCATTTCGCCCGGCGTGCTAACGTTTCTTATTTCTTTACTGCCCACAGGGGGCTAAACATAGAGGGGACAAACAAAGGGATTAAGTTGATTACATCGACCCCAGTGTGTAACTGGTACTTAATTTATCGACCCTGAAAGGCAAAGTCGACCTCGGCGGAATTTGAACTCAGAACGTAGTGGCAGACAAAATACTGCTAAGCATTTCGCCCGGCGTGCTAACGATTCTGCCAACTTGCTGCCTCAACAGCAATAACAACAACTGCTATAATAATAACAAAACACTGGATACAATGCAGATAAATATTTTGCAGTATTTTATAAAGAATTGAAAAGCTGAAATGTGAAAGAAAATACTTGCTACAAGTTATTTTCATTGTTTATATGTTAAGATTAAAAAGTTTGTTTTCCCCTTATGTATTCTTTCAGGTCCTGCATCTTCCCTCTTTGAGAAATCATATTATGAATTAATGAAGAATGCTCTCAAACCAAATGGAATTATATGCAACCAAGGTAAATATATCATGCTTGATGACATAAAATGTCATGCTTGATGGCATGGGGGCTTATTAGACATACCCCAAGTTCAGCTGTGCATTTCAGGAGAAAGGTTTTAGTGTGTTAACCCCTCAGTATTTAAACTGATCATATCCAACCCAAATATTCTACCTGTTTTGTGTTCAAACTAGCCAGATCCAGCCTTTCGCACAGGGCTTAGAATTTTCCAGCATTTAGCTGCATGTTGTTTTCCTCAGCCCACCTGCATAGTGCAACATCTCCAGGGTTCTGTATTCTGTGAGAGACTTTAGTATTGTCTGAGCAGCTGGGGACATTTAAAACTAAAGCATATCAAAATGTCGAAAGCTATGATCCAGCCCCTCACATTATCATTCTAAAAATAATCACTTTAACCCTTTCGTTATTGTATTTATTTTGAGATGCTCTGTGTTTCTTTCAATTACTTTGAATATTACAAAGAATTTAGTAAAATAACTTAGTAATCATTAAGCTAGTGTTAGGAACATAAATTGTGAATAAGATTTGGTGGAAAATTATAATCCAAAACTTTAGAAAACAAGACATTTGTACTCAGAGTCAGAGCCAGTTTCAACCGGGTTGGTAACGAAAAGGTTAATGAAATCTCAAAGCTACAAGATAATGCATGATTAATTCAAGACAATGTGAATAAATAAGCATTACATTAGACAGAATAATCTGACTGCTAAAGGGTTAAAACATGTAATATTGGACCTGGGTGATTCTTTTTGAGATGCTTTTTTTGCCAGGTGGGCAAGTGTATCATATGCCATCAAATACTGTCGTCAAATTAAATTCATTTTCTTTTAAACTCAGGTGAATCAATGTGGCTTCACTTAGACTTGATTAAATCAATGAAAAATTTCTGCCACCAAATTTATCCTGTTGTAGAATACTGTTATACAACAATACCTACATATCCAAGTGGTCAGATTGGTTTTCTCATTTGCAGTACAAATCCAGTAAGTATGATTGTAGCTTTGAAATATCTGAATTTATTTATGTGTTTCAGCCAAGTGGCTGCGGTCATGCTGGTGCACCACCTATTTTTTAAATTTTTTTTTTTACTTGTTTCAGTCATTGCACTGTGGCCATGCTGGGGCACTGCCTTGAAGGGTTTAGTTGAACAAATCGACCCCCATATTTTTTTTTCTCTTAAAGTCTTGTACTTATTATATCTGTCGCTTTTGCTGAATCACTAAATTACTGGGATGTAAACAAACCAACACTGGGTGCAAAGCAGTGGTGGTGGTGGTGGGGAAAACACACACACACACAAGCACACAACGGGCTTCTTTCAGTTTCCTGTCTATCAAGTCCACTCACAAAGCTTTGGTCTACCTTGGGCAATTGTAGAAGACACTTGCCCAAGATGCCACGCAGTGGGACTGAACCTGGGATCATGTGGTTGACGCAGCCATGTCTAATATTTTTCTAGTCAAGCAATTATTTCATTTTAGTTCCTTGCATTTTCTATTCCACCTTCCCAACTGCTAAAAGAAGCAATCAAAGTAGTGCTACTAATTCTCTTGCAATAATCAGACATTGGGGTTGGTGCTGCCACCTGGTTCGCCAGGCCCCAGTCAAATCGTCCAACCCATGCTAGCATGGAAAGTGGACGTTAAATGATGATGATGATGATGATGATAGATGGATGTGTGTTTGTGTGGTATAGGAGTTTGCTTCCCAATCACATGGTACTGGGTTCAGTCCTACTGTAATGCTCTTTGTGCAAGTGTCTTCTACTGTAGCCCGTGGCCAAGCAAAGCCTTGTGGGTGGATTTGGTTGACAGAAACGGGAAGAAACATATCATATATTTGTGTATGGTTGTTGTAAATGAGTATTACTGTTGTACAAGCAGTTTCCTTCATTTTTAGGCTTCCATGAAAACATGTCCACTCTGTCACTTACAAGTATTCCAGTTGATTTGATCAACAGGACAGCCTGCTTGTGAAATTAATGTGTAAGTGGCTGAGCGCTCTACAGACACACATACCCTTATTGTAGTTCTCAGGGAGATTCAGCATGATCCACCAAGTGTGACAAGGCTGGCCCTTTGAATTACAGGTACAACTCATTTTTGGTTGCTGAATAGAAATTGTGAAATCGAGTGTCTTGCTCAAGGACACAACACGTCGCCAGGAATTGAACTCATAACCTTATGATCATGAACCAGATACACTAACCATTAAGCCATGTGCCTTCACTTTCTTGGAAACAGTTGAGGGTTAGTGACAGGAAAAGCATCTGGCAGTAGAAAATCTGTCAGAACCAATTCCATTTGACCCATGCAAGCATGAAAAAAAAATAGACAGACATTAAAATGATGATAATGAAATCTTTTATTAACCGTTTCCTCTTTTCTCTTTCAAACAGGAAAGCAATTTAAAAGAACCTGTTCGTGAATTCAGTGCTGAAGAAGTTAAAAAACTTGGATTACGATATTATAACAGTGATATCCATAGAGCTAGTTTTGTTCTGCCAGAGTTTGTCCGACAGGTAATTACACTTCCAATCATAATTTTCTTATTCACTTCAGCTTTTCTTCTGTTTTTAAACTTGATGTTTTTTTTTTTAATGTAGCAGCTAACACACAACTCCAGTTTCTAGAGTAGAATAGTATATTCGATAAAGTGCAGGCTAACTGTTTGGGGAAGAAGTTTGCTTGTAAAACACGTGGTTTGGGGTTCAGTCCCACTACTGGGCAAGTGTCTTGATTGCACTACCAGCTTGGGCTGGCCGTATGCGTGTGTGTATGTATATATATATATTTGACAGGAAGGACAACAAAAGAAAGAAAGAGACCTCGATATTATGCAAATAGAGGAATTTATCTGTTAAAATATGTGACACTTATTCAGTAGCCATGATAAAACTCCGAGTTTCAGATGCCAGGGTGGGAGCCCACACCAACATCTCTTCAGTTATCCGGCCAATTGAAAAATGACCGTTAAAAACAAAGGGAAATTACTGTGTAGTGACAAAACGCGTCTAAAACTGCGTATATTATCGCATGCATGCATATATCCATATACGCACGCTTCATCCATTTGGTCATCTTCAAAGTGAACTGATTTAGCAATTAAACGTAGTCACAGACATTAGATACTGATCATTGTGTTTAGCTGTTAACTGTGTGTGTATGCAGCCTTCTACTCAGGAGTCTAGGGTTCAAGTACAGTTTTCAGCAGCAAGTTGTAGTTGTTGTTTTATTATTTATTAATGGATCTCTGTTTATTTCCAGGCATTGTCGCAGTGATTGTAAAGACAGTCCTTTTTGGAATGGTCATATTCATTACATGAAGAAAAAGTTGTCTCATCTGGAAAATATATATATTCAATAAACCAATCTCTACTTAGATTGTGTAATTTTTTTCTTCTAATAAACAGGTGTAAAATCGAACCTTTTTCCATTTTCCTTTGTATTTTGTTTTGTGGGTACAGCTGTTTGGTTAAGGAGTTTGCTTTTCAATCATGTCATTCCAGGTTCAATTCCACTACATGGTGCCTTGACCTAGTGTCTTTTGTTATTTAATAAGACATCTTGTTGCTTTGGTGGCCCAGTAGGTAAGGGTGTTTAAAAGTAGTAACAAGACACAAGCAGAGGTTTCTAATCTCTGCCATGAATTACAGGGTGGTTTTATTAAACATTTTCATCTCTAGATATAAATATTTAAAAAAAAAATTTTTTAATAAGACCCCTTAATGCAGGCGCTGGGTAGGTTTGAACCCTTCCCAGGATGTTCAATGTCGCTATATAATTATGTCTCTACCCACGAGACCACCAAGACACCCAACATTAATGTAGTAAATTAAGGAATATTTAAATCTATTATAACTAAAGATAAAAAACAAAAACTATCTCATCACAGCTGTAGCTCAGTAATTAATCCCAAATTGGGGACCTGTTTAGATGCCTTTGTAGGTAAGGACATTGATTAGTAAGTAGGGATTTAATGCACTGTATAATCATTAGACCTCGAGAAGTAAATGACTGATAGCTAACTTCAACGAACAGCAAGTTTGTGATTTTGATAACAATCTGGTGCTGTGCTGGTTGGTAACAAGCTAAACTGCCTGCAAAATTCAGGGGCCTTGGTCTCTGTTCTACATTGGACCTGGCTCTGCTGGCAAAAAATTTCCAGTCTGCATGATTAAAAATGGGGGTTCATTTCCTTCATAAACAACATGGCTAAGTAAGACGAGTGGTACCTTGCAGACATGAAAAACTGAGACAACTTGATGGTCACACTGGCCAGGGAGTCTGACAGCTTGCACTCAGTCATCACCATTTTAACACTATTTTCTGTTTGCATGGGTCAATCAGAATTCAATTTCACATTGCTAAGCTTCACCATGTCTCCACGTAAGGAAATGGCCAGAAAGGTTTTTAACAGAAGAATGGAAACACACATCAATTAATAAGTTGAAGCATGCATATATGAGTGTGTGTGTATACTGAGCGTTAAGCATCAAAACTGTGACATCATTGGGTGATCTAGCTCTATCTGCATCCATAGGGAGCTTGTCTCCCTTGTCAGCTCATTATGTTTTTGTGGCTATTGAGTTGTTTTGACTCTTATTTCCAGCGATACTGGTGCTGATTAGTGCTCTTGTTCACTTCAGTGACATGTATACACACACACAAGCATATATATGCAATGACTTTCAGTTTCCATCTACCAAATCCACTTGTGGTTGGGAAGCAAGCTTCTAAACTAGTCACCTCACTCCACCCAGTTGGAAAAAAGATACAAACAAGAGGTACAAATCATTGCAAAAGGCAGCAGAAAACTGACCGGTGAGTAGATTCTTGTTAGCTTGCAGGGGCAAGAAATCAAGTGTTTTTATTCAAAGAAAGCCTTAATTACTAAGAGTTTATAGCATACAGCACGTCATATTTATATACGCAAATACATACAAGAGAGAGAGATGTGAGGTCGCTGAAGATAATGATTTAAAGTAGTTTTCAACGGGACTCCATATGGCCCCTGAGGGACCATATAAGACTTGGGGGGGGGGGGGGTCCATGCAATAAAATAGTAAATTGGGAATCCACAATAGAATTTTAAGAACCCCTGAAAAAATTCTACATTAGATGTATGTATTGCAAGAAGCAGCTGGGTTTCTTTCTCAAACATTTCACATAGTTCAACCTTCACAAAACAAAATAGGAATTTTGAAAAGATTCTATAAAACTTTTAAACATCAAATGACTACGGGGGGGGGGGGGGTCCACCAGAATATAATAGTAGTCAAAAGGGTCCATGGGTAAAAAATGGTTGAGAATCTCTGGTTTGGAGGAAATTTACTACAAACCCTGTTTTAGGCATCAACCACTTTCTTAAAAATTTGAGTTGTTAGTAATAAGATTTAACCAAGAAATCATTTTTAAAAGGCACACATGCAGATGGATTAAATAATGAAAACATCTATGTTCAACAAACTAAGTTTATTTCTGCTTAAAATACATTCAATATTCAATAAATGAGAGAAATTCTTTTTTTTTTTTTAAAAAAAAGAAAAACCAACAAAAAAAAAAAAACAAAAACAAAAAAACTAATGTGTAAGTATCTATAATTGTCTTAAAGAAATCCCTAAAATTTCAGGTGACACTACATTGAATGGGGGGGAAAAAAGCAAAACGAAACAATTTACTGAAAAAGTCATAACCACACATTAAAATATATATATATTCATATTTCCAACAAAAATAGAAAGGTAGAAGGGAGAAAATATAGCTGCGAAAGGGTCAGCTTCAGGCATAAGCTGATGCATAATTCTACATATATATATATCTATACACACACATGTATATATAATGTATATATACATACATGTATAAATAATATATATACACACATGTATATATAATATATATACACATGTATATATAATATACATATATACACATGTATACATAATATATATGCACATATATATGTACACATGGATATATAATGTATATATATACATGTATATATAATATATATATATATGTACACATGTATATATAATATACACACACACACAATGTACACACACAAATATGTATGTATACACACATTCACACAGATACATGTGTGTGTATACACACACACACACATACATATAACTTGTGTTGTTTTGGTAGAGGGTGTGGTTTGGAGGTGGGGAGTTTCAAGTATTTTATACAATCAAATATTAGTTGAGATTACAAGCTAGTAGTGTACACAGTATTTTTTTTTTAAAACTGTTAGTTTTTTGGGGGTTTTGCTTTATTTTTTTTCACAATGCACTATCATTTACTTTCAGGTAGATTTTGAAAGACAACTAATTAGCAAGTTCATAAGGTGTATTATCCCTATTTAGTAAAACTAAATAGTGATCTGTTGTAGAAAAATAGGGCCAAGGAGTTCAATCACATGACCATGTAAACTATATTTGGTGCTTCTAAAACAATTTTTAAAGCCAAGGGTAAGTTGTAGAAATTTCGTTGAAAAGGTATCATTTTCAAGACTATACTACTAACTGATTGAGATTTGGGGGTGGGGGGTTGCCATCTCAGAGGGCACTAGAATAGGAAAACTTGTGTGTAGATGTCTGTTGCATTGGGTATTTGTTTTTCTATATAAAGCTGGCAATTTTAAAATATTTAGGAATACAGAAGAAACAAAAATATTGATTTTTTTTTTTTACTTTTTAAGAAAAAAAAAAAATCTTTCTTTTTGCAATATAAGAGAAATCTTGTTTTCTTGCAGTCTGAAGACTTCCAAAACCTCAAGATAATTACAAACAGTATCAATAAAAACATCAGTGAACATCTTTTCTAAATACATTACGCTGATATTTTGTCACCAGAACAAAAGCTGGAGAGATTTTGTTCTTAAATGTCAGTGAGACAAAAGTTTTTAGCTTTCAATTCTAGAATAAATATTTAGGTGCAGATAGTGGCAACAAGGAGTTAATACCATTTAAAATATAACTGTTTGGAAATCAGACTCCCATAGAGTGCCTTTTCTTCAGAGCAGCTTGCAAAGCTGTCTAAACCCCACTATTCAGAATAACATGTCTACTCTAGCACCCAACCTCTATCAAAGACAATGCAACCAGCCCAAGTTGCAAATACAAAGTTAACCAAAACAAAACTGCCAACTATTATTGTTTCTGCATTATTAAACAACCCTTGAAATGAGTTTAAAAATATTTTTTTAGAAAAGTTGGATAGTTACAATGTAAATAAATGAAACCTATTAAGAAGGGGAAGAGAACAGATAGTGTAGACAATGGGATTTCTTAGAAAATAACACCTGAACTGGTTTTAGCAGTTTAACAGTTTAATTCAGATGAAAAGACTTTAAATACAGAAAATTTAATGTACTAATGAAAAACTTCGAAACATTTTAATTATTTTAAAATACCAAGACAAACAAAACAACAAAATAAACCCCAGATATCATCTAAACTGATATGTTTGAAGTAAGAAATAAATATTTCTTTTATCTTTTTAAATCCTAACGTAGTGAAATATTTGAAATAAAATTCAGAAAGAGTGATCAGTGAAAGGAGTGTGATAGCGATAAAGGTTGCAGTGCTTCCAACCATTTGCCCCACTCCAGATATGTGACATGGAAATATGTACAGAGGAGATTGGTTCTGTTGTTATCTCACAAACATGGGTGTCAGCTGATTGTAAGTGTTGAATAGAGGGATAGTCAAATAGTGGACACACCACAACAGGAGGCGTACCAATAACCAAATAAACATTAGAGAAACACCGGCTGCTTGCTTATTGGTATTGAAATCTAAATAGAACAAAGAACATGATAAAAAGAAAGAAAACAGCAGGAGTGTTGACTGCATAGAAAGAATTCTTTTTAATTAGGTGAGTGACTTCAACAGTCAAAATGTATTAAAAGCAGAATCTACTGGCATGAAAGGTTTTTAAGAATTCATAAAAAGAAAAAAAAAAAAGGAGAAAATAAAAGTAAAAGGAAAAAAAAAAAAATGAATAAGAGTAAGCAGAAGAGAATTATGTGGAAAGCAGGAATGGATTAGAATGTCTAATGTGGAACTAATCAGTCATTTCCTGATTTAGGTCTCCATCACTTTCTCTCTTATCTTTCTTCTCTCCGCCAGCTGAAAAAAAAAAAAAAAAAAAGAATAAATAAAAATTTTAATCAAATTAAAAGATACTTTGAAACAATAAACAGAAGCTTTGTGCAGTTACTTTATACATTCTGGATATCAATTTCTGATGAAATTTTAAAATTTACACCAACAAATTGCTACCTGTGTATATAGTTTCATATTTTATATCATCTCCCCAAAATCTCAAGTGGTAATGGTATCAAAATTCCAGATAATTACTATATTCCTTCCCAAATGCTACTGATAAGTTAGATTTTCATAGTGATAACGTATACTGGTGAAGTTTAGTAGTCCACCTTAACCCCTAACCCTTTAGCATTCAGATTACAGTCAAACGTAATGCTTATTTATTCACATTGCTTTGAAGTGGCCATGCAGTATCTCATAGCTTTAAGATCTTGATGATGTGATTGTTTATTTTCAGAATGACATTATAGGGTAAGCATGAGAGGCTGGATCTGGCCAGTTTGAACATAAAATGGGTAGAATATTTGGGCTGGAAATGGTCAGTTGAAATGCAAAAGGGTTTAAATAAATATTTGAACATGTCAGTTAACAACATAAAATTTGACTTTATTCAAAACACATCTGACTAGTTGGCAACAATTGTTTTCAGCTTTCATAATCATGTATATTCATCAGTGGCTAATCAACTTCACTGACAACAGACTAAGTTTATTACAACTGCAAACTGATCACCTATATCAAAATACACACATACACACCATCATCATCATCATCATTTAACATCTGTTTTCCATGCTGGCATGGGTTGGGCAGTTTGACAGGAGCTGGCCGGGCAGAAGCCTGCACCATACTCGTGTCTGTTTTGGCATGGGTTTTTCAGCTGGATGCCCTTCCTAACACCAACCACCCTGCTGCAGAGTGGACTGAGTGCTTTTAACATAGCATGAGCACAGGCGAGGTCAGTTTTGGCATGGCTTTTACAGCTGGAAGCCCTTCCAAATGCCAACCACTTTACAGTGTGGACTGGATGCCTTTTACATGGCACCACAACTGGCAGGGTCACAAAGTAACCTGCAAGACAAAAATCCTTCGAGGGGAGAGGGCATAGAAGGAGGGGATCTTGTGCCAAATGATGAAAGGTTACAGTGTGACAGAGAGATCAAGAATGAGGACAAAAACAGGTGTGCTGCTGTACAGGAAATACATGGTTACCCAGCCTTAGGGAAGTGCAAGAGAAAGAGAGATAATGTAAACACATAAAGCTTAAATGCTATGAGTAGAACAGTATTTCAGTGTATTAATTCTTACCTTCTCCCTCACCAGTACTATTTGTTCGTCGGCGCTTACGAGGATTAAAGCGAGGCCTAGTGAAGCGTGGAGCAGGTAGCTGATCCATGCCTAATACTTTGTAGATTTGTCGGAATGCAATAAGCCTCAGAGCATGCTGAAAGAAAAACAGAATTCAATGTTGTTAAAGTTATATAAATGTAAATTCCATTTTAAATGAATAATAGTGTTTTCAACAATATTGCATGAATTTGTATATAATTCCAAACTGTCTTAAGCTAACATCTAGTCCATGCTGGCATAGGTTAGACAGTTTGATTGGAACTGGTAAATCAGAGAGCTGCACCAAGTTCCACTCTGATTTGGCATGGTTTCTATGGCTGGATGCCCTTCTTAATTCCAACCACTCCAAAAGTGTAGTCGGTACCTTTTACGTGCCAGTTGCATGACACTAGCATTGGCCACGGCTGATTTCACTTGGCTTGATGTGTCTTCTCAAGCACGGTATATTGCTGAAGGTCTTGGTCACTTATCATCACCTCTGTGAGGCCCAATATTTGAAGATATTGCTTCACCACCTTGTCCCCATGTCTTCCTGGGTCTACCTCTTCTACAGGTTCCCTCCACAGTTAGAGACTAGCACTTCTTTATACATATGCATCACATGGCCAGACTAGTGCAGTCGTCTTTCTTGCACACATCTGATGCCTCTTATGCCCAACTTTTCTCTTAAGACGCTTACATTCTGTTGTACATGCACAATGACATTGCACATCCAGCAAAGCATACCAGCTCCATTTCTTTCAAGCCTACACATGTCCTTAGTGTTCACAGCCCAGGTTTCACTGCAGTGTAGCATGGCTGTTCACACACAGGCATCATACACTACCTTTTAGTTACCAACAAAGGTAGGAGCTCTCTGAACTTTGCCCAGCCTATTCTTATCCTGGCAACTATGCTCTTGGAGCATCCACCTCCATTGCTGACTTGGTCACCGAGGTAACGGAAGCTATCAACTATCCCACCTGGCATTTGGTGGAGTCTATTTTCTGTACATTTTTTTAGTGTAATATTGTACCTGTGCACCTGCCACACACACAAAGACTATTTTCCCTAATGTGAACCTTCCTCTGATATTGCTGCAGCTCGTGTGTCCATAGCTTACACCAGGTACATCTTATGGAGTTTCTACCTATGCCTTTTCTACATATTGAGCAGGGCCATCTACCTAACGGGATTGGTGATTTGTCCTCTTTCCTACTTACTAAAACTTTGATTTTTGCTAAATTAACTCTAAGGCCCTTTATATAAATATTTTATTTTTATGTGTAACACACTTTAGATATTTTCCATGTAATGATAAGATTATCTCTCTACCAAAGTAAGCCTCTCTCTATAGTAAACTGTTAGTTCTCTAAGGAATTAATGAGACAACTCTTTTCAATTGGTTTGTCTTTGGCCTCAGCCCAAGACTGAAGCTAAATGGTTTGATATAAGCACAAAAAAAATGTAATTCCAAAAGATACACCTCTTAGTGCAATGCAGATTGATTGTGTCTAGTGTTGTTATTTCACTGTGGGGAGAAACAAAAAGTTAATTACCTGAGCTGAAGCAGTAATATTTTCTCTTTCTTGAGTTGTTAGTGAAGCTGAAGCATCAGTAGCTTCCTTTTCACAGGGATCATACAGACCAGGTCCACCTGCAATAAAACAATATCACAGTATTTAGGAAAAGGAGGTAAAAAAAAAAAAGGGGGGGGGGCTTAATGGAATTAGCATCACTTACAGTCAACTAACATGTTGTTGGCACTCCGTCACTTACGACGTCAAGGGATCCAGTTGATCTGATCAACGGAACAGCTTGCTCGTGAAATTAACGTGCAAGTGGCTGAGCACTCCACAGACACATGTACCCTTAACGTAGCTCTCGGGGATATTCAGCGTGACACAGTGTGACAAGGCTGGCCCTTTGAATTACAGGCACAACAGAAACAGGAAGTAAGAGTGAGAGAAAGTTGTGGTGAAAGAGTACGGCAGGGTTTGCCACCATCCCCTGCCGGAGCCTCGTGGAGCTTTAGGTGTTTTCGCTCAATAAACACTCACAACGCCCGGTCTGGGAATCGAAACTGTGATCCTATGACCGCGATTCCGCTGCCCTAACCACTGGGCCATTGCACCTCCACAGTCAGCTAACATATACAGCAATTAAACTACACAGTGTCAATGCCCAACTAGGGCATATCTGGAGTGCAGAAGGGATACAAACCTGGTAGTAGAATTCCCGATGCTATACATTCAAATACTCTGCGCAGAGCATCACCTGGGCTAAGACTGGTTCCACCACTACTGACACATTTCTCAACCAGTAATTCCATAGCCTGAAATTAAGGTACACAGATATATTAACATAAACTAAAAATGAAAATCTGACACATTTTAAAGAATAGAAAAACAAGAAAAAAACTCACTGGCTAATTTAAGGTCTGACTTACCCATTCATTTAGGGGTGTCCATGTAGGGATCCGTTGACAGAGGTCCCTTAAAATCCGTATGACCACAACACATGACTGCAGACCAGTGGCTCTAGCCTAAATAAGGAAAGCAATGAACACACAGTGCTAATAAAGCATTTATCAAGGGTTAGTCTAAATATAAGGATTACAGAACCAGTTTTTTTTTTTTTAATTAAAAATAATTTCTACGCACTTAGTATTTAAATGCTATATTTGTCTCTATGGAGAAGGCGCTTAGATTTATCAATTTTAATTATAATTTTCATGAAATTTTTAGCTTTTTATCTAGTGACATTTCCATAAAATGGAATGTATGGAATTTTTGCTTCTTAAAGTAAGATGTTGAAAGGGCTAATTGCTCAGGGGATGTTCTGAAACCTTCAACTAATATGAAACAATAAATAATTATTTCCCTTAGCGCCATACCAATTTAAAAAAAAAAAAAAAAAAAAAATTATAGTGGGATGTGTTTAAAAATATAAACAACTGCACAGACCATGCACACTGTGCTTATAAATTGAGAATTTGAGGTCAAAAGGACTGGTTTTGTAATCAATAGGTTATTCATTACATGTTGCCATCAGTCAAAAATGTTAATATGGAAGAATAAATCTAGGAGAGAAGGGATTTATTAAGGAATCCTTTACTTACTACCAATACCCTATATTGGTCAGTATCTAACAGGAAAGTCATCCCATCAAAGAAATCAAAGAAAGGATGAAAATACTGCAGATAAACCATGTCAACCCCATAGATCGGTGACATTAGAATATTAAATTTTGAATGGGTAAAAAAAAAAAAAGAAAAAAATTATACACTAATATAGTTTCAGTAACAATTTTTAACTTTTGCTATTCTAAGCCAAGAATGTTGTCACGAATGATCTACTGTTGTCTGCGTGACAAATACAGAGTAAGTAGAACAAGTTAAGGATTCCATCCACTTATAAGTCTGTAAAGAATATTAGTAGCAGCAATGACTCAAGTCAAGCCACCAAGATTTTGACATCAAGCACATGATAGTAACTTGTTCCTAAGAGATCCCCCCTAGTTAGGAGTTGTCCAGCATGCAGCCCAATGGCATTACAAATTAGATGATATTGCCACTGGACTGCAAGACTGCCAGAAAACCTCCACCCCTAGCTGCCCACTTTCCAGCCTCATGTATTCCTGTTAATGTTCACTAATGATCAATCTTTTCATAGGCTGTGGATATATGATAAATAGATGCTGCAAGGGAAGAGCCTTTACTGACAAAGAAGACTGTTGTACCAGCTGATGGGGATGGGCCAGAGCTCAGAAATAAATTGCTAGTATCTCATACAAAAAAAAAAAAGCAAACAAAAAAACAAAAACAAACTAGGTTTCTTATGCTTAAAAAGCCCTTCAATAAAAAAAAAATTAAATTTTGACTAAATATGACTTGAGAAAGTACAACCATAAAAAGATATGTAAACTATTCTAGTAATTGGAACATCCTAATATATATAAACTTTACTGACATCGATCAGGTACTTCATAAGGTTTCAAGAAAAATAAATAAAACCGTAGACATTGCTCAAGAAAAGAATTTTCTGTTTTATATTAAATAACTTTAAATCTAGATACTCATTTCACTTTAACGTATTTTCCACAGGCATATGATGACAGCAATGGTCCACTCAAGTGTGTATGCCACCATGCTGAACCTACTACTCATAAACTATAGCTATAAGCATACAGTCATTAGGCTATTTTCAATACATAAGAAATGGCCTCAACCTTTGTTTAAGAATATGTGTCTGTCATTAGATTAGAAAACAAATTACAATCAGGTTACATCATGATACTGTAAGGACAAAATTTACCATCTTTGGTGGGTACATATGCCTCTAATTGTTTCCCTCCCATCATCACCATTCTAGAACCTATATTTCATTTGGCCAATCTTTTTGTCTCTTCCCATATTATCAATGAACAATTATAAGAAATATTGTCGCATGGCCAAATGTTTCAGGTAATAGGTTTAAAAAAACAATCAGAAATGTCAAAAGTAATAAATAAATAGTTTTCTTTTATTTAACCCAAAATATGTGATCATCTAGAACACTTTGTAGAAGGAAATTTCATTCATGTTAGGTAAAGTATGCAACAAATGCACAACAATAACAGCAGAGATCTCTGTTACAGCTGCAACAGCTTATCCATTTACCAAAATAAAATATTCAGATAAGTTTATAATCTACAATAGATGGCTTATTAACATTTAACCCTTTTGATACCCACCCACCTGAGTCCACTCCTGATCCTATGATACAAATTTACTGCATCAAAATGATCTAAATTAAAATTCTGCATCAAAATATCATGTTAATTTGTGTCAAGCTACCATCTAGTTTCATTTGTTTTACTAAACACTTCATTATCTTCAAAATTAATAGAAACAAAGACAGTGTAATATGAACAGAAATATGGTAACAAAAAGGTTAATATTTTAAAATCAGAAGCTTTTACAAATGAGGTGTCTTAGTACCATAGTGTGCTACGAGATCATGCTAACACAATTCTAAACCGTAACTATTAAATAGATTGGAAATGAAAGTATAACCCAAACTATTTTTGCGGGTGGAATGGGAAGCTGAAGAAGAAGATTACAACTGCTTATCCAGACTAGTGTAGTTCTGATAGTGATCCAAAATTTTGTATATCGACTGCTCAGTATGATATAGTTTCTAACATGGACATTTTAACAGTTTGTCAAAGCAAGGTTTTCAGCTTGACAGCGATACTAGCTGAGCAATAAACTTTCACAGGACTAGCTAAAATGACACTATTGTTAGCAACCAAAACTGTAAATATATCACCATTTGGACAATCCTACAGAATATCTTTAAAAAAAAAACAAACTAAAATCAACAATTGTATTTATATATTTTGCAGCTACTTCTTAAATATGGACAAGAGAATCATTTTCAAATATATAATCTCTCAGTAACTCTGAAATATATGATTCAAGTAACATCTAAAACACTTTGCTAACTCTTTCAGCTGCAATTGATTTCAATCTTTTTAAATAGAGACTACATGGAGTAGGAATAAAATCTATTGATAAAATACTATACCAGACTAAACAGCATTACTTTCAAAACTGATTAATAATAATAGGTAATCGTTTATATTCAGAGGGAAGTGAAACTCTAGTACAGTGGTTCCCAACCTTTTCACCACCAAGAACCCCTTTTATTTAAATGAATTTTCCCACGGAACCCAGAATATTGAAAGGTTTGTCAGCAAGCTTGACATGTTCACAGACAAACCCACCCACCCACCAGTACTACCTTTGCAGACCACCAGGGGTCCGCGGAACACAGGTTGGGAACCACTGCTCTAGTTATGAAGTATCCAACCACCATTATCGTTAGATGAACCTTCATCATAAAGTTGGGATATGAATAACCTGCTTCTTATCAACATCAATTATTTTAACATAACGACAGTAACTAGCACACATACATTGGTCAATCTGTGAAGGCCTGGTTTTGGAAGAAAAATATTGTAAACCAACTTTTAATTGCAAACTCAATAACACGTTTTCATAAAACTTGCAAATATTTTACACATAAGCCTAATCAATATGCGAGAGAGAGAGCGAGAGAGAGAGAGAGAGAGAGAGAGAGAATGTAAGGTGTATATTTGCTCCTTACAACACCTTTTATTATTTGTAAATAATGTAATACAGTATTCAATCATCCTTTTAATGTTGACTTTTCTGGGTCAAAGTCTTCTATGGCTGGATGCCCTTCCTGATGCCAAACTACACCTATTTCGAAGTAAGGTAATAATCTCCTAGTCAATTTTAATAATAAACAGGTCAGGCATATTTATGCTGGAAACAAACAGCACTGTTTAAACGAACCTTTTGTTTACAAAGATTTCATTACAAGAAGCCTGGATGTGCTTTCATGGCTGGACTACATGCAAACACAGTCTGTATGAGCAATGAGGCTTTTGTTTTACCATGAAAGAAAATATGAACTAAACACACAACAGGCTCCTTCAAATTCTATCAATCAGTTTCACTCACAAGGCATTGGTTGACCCATGACCATAGTACAGGACACCAGGGGGTTCTGAAGCAAACTTCTTAGCCACACAGGCATGCCTGTACCTATTTCATATAAATGTATTTATCATTTGGAAATAGAGAAACAAGTATCCTGAAATGCATCTCAGTATGTATGTACCTTAATTCTATACATAAAACTGAAGACTGTAGCACCAGCAAACAATAAGCACTTCAGTTTCAAATTTGGAGTGGGGATGGCAGGGATAATAAATCAATAGTTATCAAATAATTTCGTAAAGTATGAAGTATCAACTTTCTGCTCCCCCAAAGACTAAAGGCAATCTCATTGCAGGAATGGGGAATAGAAAACACTAAATTTTTCTTGAGAAATGTGTGTAACAATGGGATATCTAGTTTTTTCATTTTACCACACACAATTCCCAACTTAATTTTCACCTCATGAGGTTCTATGAGGCTCAATGTTTAAATGTATGTTGACACTTTCTGTTAATAATAATAATAATTGCTGTTGTAAGGTGATGCACTGGCAGGGTTGTTAGATCATCAAACAAAATACTCTGCAATATTTGTTTTGGAAATTTAGGTTCTGAGTTCAAATCACACACCTAAATTAACTTGACCTTTCAGGATTGATAAAATAACAGTTGTGTTTTAATTGGGGTTGATTAAATTGGTTAACCCTTCCCTTCAAATTTCAAGCCAGAAACAATTAGAGGCTAGTGGATTGGCGACAATGTTTTGCAGTATTTTTTCTAGTGCTTTACATTTTGAGTTCAAATCCTGCGAAGGTCAACTAAGTCTTTCATCTCCCTGAGGTCGATAAAATAAAATAACAGCCAAGTTCTAGAGTAGATGAAGTTGACTAAATCCCTCCCCTAAAAATTGGTGTCCTTGTGCCTGAATTAAATCTAATAATTGTAGATGGAAAAGCATCAATATGAGCAAGCAATTAAAAGCAATAGGGAGAATTTAGGAAATTAATTTTTCAAAAACTTGTTTTTTTTTCTCTCTCGAGTTATTTGGGTACAGCAATACACACATGTGCGTGTGTGCGTGCATGTATGTGGTAGTTTATCTAATCGATAAAAAAAAAAACTCCTAAGAAATCATTGTATTATGCAAACTTTTTTTTTCTGTTTAGATTAAAACAATGTTGTTTACTTCTAGAAAACAACAAACAGCTACTCAATTACAAAGAAAAAAACAATTCATTCAATGATTGATAAATACAATAAGAGCTGGTTTATTTAACAATCCGTACTTATTCAAACCTACTGCCTCGGATGTTCCACTATTTGAATACCCCCATACCCACCTTTCCTCTTTAGCGTCACTGAGCGAAATAATATTGTCCTGCAATTAAAAACTGTCTAAATTTGGACTGACCTACCAACACATCAGCTGTCAGACAACATGCATGCTAAGATAAACATAGCAAATTCTAACTATTGTGATATTAAAAAATGTCATTTCAAAAGATTGATCATTTGGTTGCACACAAACTAATTATGAAAATCAAACAAAAATAACAATTGGGTTCAGCAATGAACAACTACCATAAGGCTGCAAAGTAGAAAAAATGGGAATCGAACCTGGAACCACTTAGCATGTCGCAGTGCGGCTAGAGCATCTAGACATTTCTGCCTGTCCAGAACATCCGGTGGGTCTTTCACGCTTACAGTCTCTATAAACAATGATGATGCAGATGTCAGTGATGTTGGAATGGGTGTTTGACCATAGACTCTCAGGATTTAAACCTGTCACATGGCTTATGGAGATGGAATGATGCCATATTGGCAACTGCACCACAAATAATGGATTCAACAACATGCAAATTAGATTTTGAAAAGGTTGGGGGGAAAGGTGGGCTGATGTTTATCAACAAAAAATATTTGCTACATGGGCCAATGACGTTGAAGAAAAAAAAATTTTGAAAGGGAAATTTAAATAAAAAAAATGAATGGAAATTTAAACAAAAAAAAAACATGTTGGAAAGAAGAGAAAGATTGAGTGAAAATTTCTGTAGTTTACAGCAAATAAAGTAATTCAAAGCAATAGAATCTTGTTAAATTGGGGCTGAAGCAAGGGAGAGATAATGGAATGCAACAGAAAAATTGAGGGGAAAAAATAAAATCATTTTGGAGAATGAAGAGTAGCTGGTGAAAATTTAAATTTTCAGTGAAACAGCTTTTTAAAAAATTAATTAATGAGTAGAATAATCACAAAGGGAAATGTAATTTGAAAAAAAAAAAGAAAAAAAATTAACTGAATAAAAGAGAGGAATGCCATCATCCAGTCACCCATAAAGCCATGATCCATAAAGCCATGATCAAAAATCCTTCCATTCTCTTCATCCTTTCGCCACTTGGTGACATGTAAAAGGCTTGGCACGAAACGGGATTAGATAAAAGCATCTTAAATACATAAACAATTTCTAAAAAAAGAAAACATCATTGAAATTGTATTCTCAGTGATACAAGAGGGCACATTTACCAACAAATTGCAAACAAAGGTAGATTTTAATGTGAACATTCATTCAAAAAGATGTATTATTAAAATTTAGAAAAATCAAACAAAAAACAAAAGTAAATATCAGCCAATAACTTTTTATAGGATTGATGAAAAGTTAACTTTCTGCAAAACCTTTTATTTTTTAAAGTTTACATGTGTTGTTTAAAATCAACCCCTAACTCTAACCTAAGCTTCTAAATAATTCTGCAAAAAGATGCTTAATGTTACTGTGAAATAGGTGTGACATATTCAAAACAACAAAGGCAAAGAGTACAATGATGGTAGCTAGGTTTCGAAACTGCACCCTTGCCATTCACAATACATTACCATACTGTCAGAGACAATGTCCACCAATTTTAAAGTTGATTTGCTAAAACAAAGACTACAGAAGGCAGTCATCACAATTAATCCTTCACTCAACCAGCACTGGAAGATATCGGAAAACAATAATTTACCACAGTTTACTTCAATTCAGATTTGTTACACTCAAGCTCTCCTCCGTTGGGAAAGAAAAAAATAATAAAATTCCATACATAGCAGTTTATTCTCTGGTGTAATTTCACAAACGGTTTGACAAAACTTCCATACCCACTGAGATCTAATGAATAAATAACTTCAGTCTTTTATGGACAAACCTCTCAAGAATAAGCTCAATGTTCTCAGGTCTGACTTTACTTCTCAAGCCTTTGATTGTAGCTGTTGACCCAGTAAAGGATCTGTTGATACCACAATGTATATTGCATACAAATGGAAAATGGATCGGTCCGGCTTGTGTTACATTAGCAATAATTTCCTGAGAAATATATTATTTTTAGACAGTAGCTGCATGTAATCATTTCAAAAGCTTTGAAAAATAAAAGGTAATTAAATTAAAAAAAAAAAAAAACAAAGAAAAAAACAAAGTAATTTTTTTCTTGCTAATTATACTATTTCTAAAAATATAAACACAACAGATGAAATTTATAAAATAAATTTACTTTTGTTTTTCTAGATACATAAAGAGAATGTTCCTGAAATTTTCATCTCTTGTTTGGTTGCAATTTATGGGTAGTTTCAGAGCCTATCGTTAAATGTGGAGAATTAAATAGACTAAAACGCTAAGGATATAAATCAAAACCATTGAGAATACAATCTCAATATTCTAAGCACAAAAAAAAAAAAAAAATAAAAATAAGTATTAATCAATATATAGCTCCTAGTTCTCTCTATGTGCATACATACATGTGCGTGTATGTGTATGTTTGTTTGTGGGGGAAGAGATTTGTAATAAATTAGTATTTTCTCCTGCCTGTAAAAAGAAAAGAGTCAGTCACAAGGCATATATATCAAATGCTAACAAAAAAAAAAAAAGATCTTTAAAGACAACTAAGACAAAAATATATCAATCTGTGACCAATTACAATTCTAAAATTTAATTTCACTATTTCCAGCTGCAAAACTTTCAGAGTTCACAGAACAACATTTAGTACACGTAGAGTTGCTAACTCTACAGTTAGCAACAACGTCAAATTAATCTAGGGGTTAATTCAACCCTAAAGTTATGAGTACACAGAATAACTAAAATTCTACTATTCTTCTACCCTCATTAGAATTTCCTAAAATATTTCATCATAAAGAAAACCTAGGTCCTTTCAAATGTAGCATCAAATCTTCAACTAGAAAATGTTATCTCAGCTACATTAAATAATAAAAAAAAATTAATACCACCTAATCAATTAGCTATCTGGTAGAATTATGAAGGCCTATATTCAGAAAGCAAGTAAACTTTAATAATTTCAAGTAAAAAAAAATCAATGTGATGAAAAAGTATCTAAATTTTAAAGAAAATTTAGAAACAAGAAATAATCCAGATGGCACTTATGAAGTGGAAGACAAGTTTAGAGAAGTTTGTCACTAGTAGCACATCTTGGTTACCTCCTTCAGATAAGTTAGTTTCCCTCATCACTGGTGAAGTTAAAGTGACTGTACAAGAAGTTTTGGGTTCTTTCTCACTGGTCACAATTATAGCAGCTTCTTCAACACACCGTCTCAGTTCGTAATTTTCATCTGTGACAGTCTGGAAATCAAAATGCACTTAGTTTTACAGCAACAATTATATTGGTTACCAATATTAGATAGGTGAGTAACGTTAACAACATCCTAATTTTTATTTAAAAGAAGTCAGAAAATGTTTGATCTAAAGCAATAGTGTCATGTATCAATCATCAGTTAATGTCTGTTTTCCGTGCTGGCACGGGCTGTATGGTTCGACAGGAACTGGCAAGCTAGCACAGGTTGGACAGTTTGACTGGATCCAACTAGCCTAAGGGCTGCATTGGTTACAATTGTCGGCCAACCACTTTCCAAAGTGTACTAGGTGCTATTTTCTCAATACTACTGAGGCCACCAAGTAACTTGCAAGACAAAACCCCTTGATAGAGTGGGGGTGCAGAATTAAGGGAGGTGGCTTTGTGCCAAGTGTAGAGAGGCTAGAGTAAGACAGACAGACAGACAAGAACAGGTTTAGCTGCAGAGGAGATAAACAGCTACTCCAGCAAAAATGAAAGAAAGGATGGTGGAAACAAGGTAGAAGATGATTAGAGAGAGAATAGAGGATGGTTGGGTGGATAGATACATTAATGAGAGTAATACAGGAAGAAATGAAGATAAATTTACAACCTTTAACTCTTTAGCATTCAAACTGACTAGATCTGGCCAAAATATTCTACTTGCTTTATGTTCAAACTGGCCAGATCTGGCATCTCACACCTACCTGACAACGTAACTTTGAACATAAACAACCACATCATTGAAATCTCAACATTACAAGATAATGCAGGATAAATTCAAAACAATGTGGATAGATAAGCATTACACAACCGACACCCATGCCAGTGGCATGTAAAAAGAACCCTTCCAACGTTGGACCTCATGGAGGCAATGATAAGTGACCAAGATTTCGGCAATATGTAGTGCTTGAGAAGATCTGTGAAGCTAAGTGAAATTGTAGATGTGGCTGATGCCAGTGTCACATAACTGTCACCAATGCAGGCAGCACATAAAAAGCATCCATTACACTCTTGGAGTGGTTGGCGTTAGGAAGGGTATCCAGCTGTAGAAACCATGCCAAATCAGACTGGAACTTGGTGCTTACCAGTTCCAATCAAACTATCTAACCCATGTCAGCATGGAAAGCAGATGCTAAATGATGATGATAACAATACATTTGACAAAGTAATCTAAATATAGGCACAGGAGTTGCTGTGTGGTAAGTCGCTTGCTTACCAACCACAGGGTTCCGGGTTCAGTCCCACTGCGTGGCACCTTGGGCAAGTGTCTTCTACTATAGCCTTGGGCTGACCAAAGCCTTGTGAGTGGATTTGGTAGATGGAAACTGAAAGAAGCCCGTCGTATATATGTATGTGTGTTTGCCCTCCCAACATCGCTTGACAACCGATGCTGGTGTGTTTACGTCCCCGTAACTTAGCAGTTCGGCAAAAGAGACCGATAGAGTAAGTACCAGGCTTACAAAGAATAAGTCCTGGGGTTGATTTGCTTGACTAAAGGCGGTGCTCCAGCATGGCCACAGTCAAATGACTGAAACAAGTACAAGAGTAAAAGAATAAATGCTAAAAGGTTAAACAATGCAGGTAATTTCAGTATTTGGTGAAAAGTCATCCTACGGTCAAGTTTATTTTACTTTATAAAATAATACCAGTAATACACCGAAGACAATTCACTTGACTAGCGTTCCTCAACCTATAGTATTTAAAAAGAATTTGTTAAGTACTTACAGCCAACTGTTTTGGGAGACTATCAGCAACTCTTTCTAATAAAGTGCGTGTTGGTTTCTCAGAGCAAAGTACCACAAGATGCACATTAAGGTCTCCATGCAACAATAATCCTTTGGCTAATACACCAACTCGCATCACACCCTTCAAAGCTCGTGGACCATCATCTTTTTTGTCACTGAAATTGCATTTCAAACAAATTAATTTCCAACAATATTTTTGGAGCAAATATCTATGAACAAATGAAATATTAACAACGTTCCGATACTCAAGATTTTAATAGAACTGATAAAAGTATATTGTTACCCGTCTTTTGCTGCTCCTTCTTTTTTCACTTCTTTCACTGAAATTTCTTCTGTCTTTGGACTAAAGTCACTAAACAACAGAAAAGAAAAAAAAAATTGAATTAGAAAAAAAACTGAAACGTTAAAATACTTTTAAATATAATTTTAAAATATTTTGTTCATACATTGTGAAAATCCGAAATTATTTCTGAAATAGTTATTATACACATACCTTTCTGCCAAATGATCGGAAACAAACTTCAATGCTTTTTCACATGCCGACACAATATTCTGAACAGCCTGAAGCTAATACAAAAATTAAAAGAACGGAAATAATTAATTTTCAAATAAAACACTTCTATTGATTTTACACAGGCAGTTTACTTTAACCATTAATATTTTCTAAACTTTTATTCATGGTGACAGCATATAGAGCTTGTCCTAACACACTATAAAAATTTAACCATCATGGTATTAATTCAAACTAGAAGCCAGCAACATTTTGCACTTATTAAACTGGGATTTCAAGATTTCAATTTAGCTGTTTACAATGTTTAGAGTAATGAGGGCTTAAAAAAAATTCTAAGATATATATATATATATATATATATAAATAACAATCCTTACTTCTATTTCAGTTGGATATATGCTGGTGTGTTTAGCCATGACATGTCTATCATCTGAGGACTCTGGTTTCCGCAAATGCTGCAAAGTAAGAAAACGAGGATCAAAACAAAATTGACAATCCAGACTGTGAATACTCTCACATCTAAATACAAAAGAGAAACGCAAAAAAGGAAGTAAGCAAAATACATACTGTAGAAGCACCAACACCAAGAGGGCCGCTGGCACCAGGACGTTGTGGAAAGGGAGGAGGGGGCATAGGAGCAGCTGGATGGCCAGGTCGACGGTGCCACTGAGAGTAATAGTCTATCTCTTCAAAATGTCGTCTTTCTCCCCAATACATTTCCTCTTCCATTCTGAAACAGCAAATTTAGCAATAACATCAAAATAGTCAATAACCAATAATACAGGTGTGAAATCTGTTGTGATTGTATTTTAAACGCAAACCATGTGGACCCAAAATTACAGCGTAGTGTGTAAAATTACCCTTCTTATCACACTGTTTATGCCTGGGTCAGCCCTGAAGGAGTAGAACTAAGATCAAAAGCTGACCAATTTATCAATTTCTAGACTATATTATCCAAATACCTCCTATTTCTAAAATAGCAGATTTAGCTGCTATTTTTAGTAGCAAAATTGAGTAACCACATAGATTTTTCTCTCACAAAAAAAAAACAAAAAACAAAAAAGAAAACCCCACTAATTCTACATTTTTAACTTGCTCGGAATTTATCTCCATTCGATGGAGGTACAATTATGTGAATCAACTCTAAGATATTAGACATATTAGCCCCAAATAAGTTGAGTGTCTCTCCAGGGAACAGACACCAATATCTGTTGTTACATGGCACATTCTAGAACCAAAAGGTCCTCATGTGATACCAATATTAAAAATATAAGCAGACTAAAACACCTGAAAAACAAAGCAGCTTTTAAAATGCTATCACACCCACCGCATCTCCTCGCGCCAGCGATCCTCAGCCTCTCTTCGTCTCCAAAACTCTTCTTTTTGAGTCTGTCGGCGTAATTTATCTTCTTGAATCTTTCGCGCACGAATACTTGGTTTCACTTCTACTTGAAGGTTGGGGTCAACTTTTTTCTTTAAAAAATAAATCAAGGTAAAAAAAAATAAATATAGTGTTTGATTAGACATTTACAAGCATCACTGTAAGTGTTTGTATGTGTGTGAGTGTGTGTGCGTGGTAGCAACTGAAGGAAACAATTCTCTCAATGTAATTCTATAAACAACCAACCTTATATTGTAAGCGATGCCTTCGACCTTTCATGTGCATTTCTTTCGCATTGGGATCATTAAATTTGCACTCACAAAGCTTACAGTGAAAACTTATTGTTTTTCCTGTTTCGTTTTTAACTTCTTCAATATATTCATGACCTAAAGAAAAGGTAAATTAGAAACACAGTCAAAAGAGATTATCAACCCTTTAGTATTGAAACTGGCCATATCTGGCTTCTCACACCTACCCTACAATGTCATTCTAAAAATAAACTTACTTCATTAAAATCTCAAAACTACAAGATAATATAATGCATGATAAGCATTACATTCGCTAAAGGGGTAAATTAACAGAAATGTTTTTATCATCACCATTTGATGCCTGTTTTCTATGCTGGCATGAGTTGGACAGTTTGACTGGAGCTGGTGAGCCAGAGGACTATGCCAGGTTCAGCTCTTTACTTTGGCATGGTACACTCTGTAAAGTGGTTGGGATTAAGAAGGGCATCCAGTCGCAGAAGCAATGCCAAAGTTGACAGTAGAGCTTGATGCAGTCTCTTGGCCCACCAACTCCTGTCAAACTGGCAAGCCAGAGGACTGTACATTAACTAAGTTAGATTAAACTGTGACCTCGGGTATGAGAATGTGCATGCTTCATTCAACATCATCATCATCATCGTCGTTTAACGTCCGCTTTCCATGCTAGCATGGGTTGGACGATTTGACTGAGGACTGGTGAAACCAGATGGCTACACCAGGCTCCAATCTGATTTGGCAGAGTTTCTACAGCTGGATGCCCTTCCTAACGACCTGGGAAATTATTACTCCTATTTTGATATTGAACTGCTGCTGTTTGTAAAGACGTTTATGCAAATATCTAATTAATAAACTGAAATTTAACTCATCTTAATGAGATGGCCTATTAGGAAATTATAGTGCTTTCAGAGGGTTGAAAGATGAGATACATTTCTAAGATACTTAATCTCTAACAGTTAATTTTTTTAATGCTTTGGCACTTTTACAGGTTGTATATTGTGTGTTCTCCACATGCCAATGAAAGGCCAGAAGTGGACTCAACTCCAACTCACTCACTTGCAACAAGAATAGTATGTGGCCGTAGAATACAGCCTTAATAAATCTCATCCAACAAATATGGATAATGCAGATGTAAAAACAATATCATTGAAATAATAAAGGCAGCCGAAAGATACTTTTAGGAGATCTCTTATTGGCCACAGAAATGATCTACATCATCATCACCATCATTTAACATCCACGTCCATCTCCATTCTTGCATTCAAAATTTGTTGAGGTGAATTTTCTACAGCTGGATGCTCCTCCTGTTGCCAACCATCACCTGTTTCTAAGCAAGATGATATTCTCAATGACCAGACATGTTTTCATGGAAGATTGGAAATGAAGGACAGTGTCTGCATGATGGGCTTCTTTCAGTTTCCATCTACTAAATCTACTCACAAGGCTTTGACTAGCCTGGGGCTATAGTAATAGACACCCAAGCTGCCATGTAGTGGGATTGAACCTGAGACCATATGGTTGGGAAGTAAACTTCTTACCACACAACCTTGCCTGTGCCTACCATTTTATTCTAAACATGGTATGTTGAGTGGATATTTCAGTTTCTTTGGAATTCAAAGATATTAGAAAATCATCCCAGCTATTTAGCAACTAAATAAATAAATAAAAATTTTTAAAAAAAAAGGCACTTACCAACAGGCATAAAATCTTTCTCCCCAAGAAGATTCAACTTCTCTTCCATATCAGTCTTAGTTGCTAAACGACAAAACAGTAAATAAATAAATGAATATATTTCAGCATAAATTTCAAAGTTGTTGCAGTGTTTAAGGATTTAAAAGCAAGCCTGAAATATCACTTACGTTCAGTCTCAGTTGTTGCACTAGGCTCTGTTTTCACTTCTAATTTCTCAACTTTCAGTTCATCTGCTTTAGCCCCTGTTGTCTTAAGTTGGGCACCGCCTAAAATACACAGAAAGAAAGAAAGAAATAATAATTCTTTCTATTATAGGCACTAAGTCCGAATAATAATAATAATGGTTTCAAATCATTAACGTCAGTGTTCAACTGGTATTTATTTTATCGATCCTGACAGGATGAAAGGCAAGTCAACACCGGTAGAGTTTGAACATATAATGTAGAAAGACAAAATGCCACTATGCATTTTGCTTGGCATGCTAACGATTCTGCCAGAGCCCCACCTTAACAATAATAATGTTTGCTTTATTAACCACTAAGGGTTTATAAAAAACACTGGGGCTGGTACAAGACAATACAATAAGGAGTTACATAAAACACGCATAAAGAATAAAAGACAGTAACATAAAATTATAACAAATAATTCCCTGCAAAAAAGGAGACTTCCTAGTGCTGATCATGGAAACTCCACAAAACCACAGCTGCTCTGACCCCTAGAGCAAGTACCCTCTCCACATCGTCCTCTTTCAACCTACAGGCACTTGCTTAGAGTAGGACCATTAGCCTGGACCATTCTTGCAACATTCACCCAGCCTTTAGCAAAATTGCTGAGAGGCAACACTTCCCTCGCTTACCTTTTCAAGTGAAACTTGAAAAAGCTGATGAGGGCTTCCCCAAAAAGGAAGGTGACTGTCTTGTAGGATTTACCCCTAACTGGCAATGCCCCACCACTGCTAAGCCAAGGATTTCTAGAAATGAAATTACCCATAGCCCCCCACCCCCAAAATTTTCTTGGTTCATTTTTGCTCCTGTCACCGTTGCATACTCTTTTAAGCACTGCCGACCAGATCTATGTGCTTGATGTGTGACACTATGGTGGTGGTATTGTCTGCATATGCTGACATAGTTCTATGTCCTAATTCACATGGGAATCCCTTCAATTTCTGCTGTAGTGTCTCTATATCAAAATACCCCAAAGGAATGGGAATGCTAAAGGGTTAAAAGCTACTAGTAATGATGCAATTACCTATGGAACTTGAATCTAATTTATGGAGTATATGAACTTCCAAAAAACTTCACACTGGATCTTATAAGAGTACTATGGAGGGTTTAAATCCAGTAAATATGAGAGCCCCCACTCTACATGCTTATCCAAGAGACACTTCTGAGAGTATCATAACAGAAGATTGCTAATTAACCAAATCAAATTAATCAGTAATCATACCATTACAAACATTCCTTACTTTAATGACTCTAAAGAATATAACACAGATATTTGTGGCTCAGTGAACTTAGCATAATAAAAAAATTTGCAGGAAATATGGCCAAATCAATAACATTTGTATTTCTGTAAGAAAAAGAAAAACAAAACCATACAAAATCACTAAGAATAGTTTACTCACCAACAAACGTTATTTTTGGAGTAGCCATAACTTTTTTGACGGTCTGAGCTTGACCAGTATTGGTAGCAGTTGCTGTGGTGCCCTTGCTTAGTGTTTTAACTGAAGAAACAGACCCCGTAGTAGCTGAAGCAGTCTGCGAAACAGGGCTAGTAGGAGATTTAGTGGTTGTAGTAGTAGTTCCAGTAGAAACACTAGTTTGGCCAGGAGACACAACAACTGGATCAGTTGAAGGAATTGGTTTCCCAAGTCTTGTATGCAACTTTAAAACCTGATTAGAAGAAGAAAAAAAAAAAAGATAAAATGTAGAACATATATACATGTTTAGAATCTGACAGTGCAGCTAATAAACCACTCTACTAACCTTTTGGTGCTTTGACCCACGGATATGTGCAGCATATGCATCTGCTCCAGTGCAAGTAACATCACAGAGTTCACAACGAAGTTGGTTCTGTCCACGACCAGCTGGTTGAGTAGTTCCACCAGCTTTCAGAGCAGCTTCCTTCTTCTTGTGTTTCTGACCTTCAAGATGTTCTCTGTAAGTCTGTAAAATATTTCAAATTCTATCTAATCAGAACTTGGAAAACAAAACTAATTTCAGGTTACTAAATTAAATAGCTTATAAGTTTTGAAAGTTTAGCAGCTAGTTATTTACAATTCTTTTATGAGAAAACTGAGTGGTCGAAAACAAAAACTGGTATCTCAACAATGAAATAAAAACCATTCCTTACAATTAAATTTCTCTATTTTAACTTTATTTACACAATATTTCACCTGAGAAAATCTCCAACAGCAAATAACCACCTTAGTCACATACTTGAGTGGAAGGAAGATTGCAAGGTTCTGAGATTTTCCATAAATCAACCTCCCTTTTATCCCTAATAAACATTTAACTAAAAATGTTACTTAAAGACAATTAACAATTCTAATGCACCAAAACCCTGTATGAATTAAAGAATTCCTGTTTTATGAACCTTGCACTTTAGAATTGATTACTAAAATAGATTGTTAATGGCTTGAAAAAGAACCACTAACCTTTTAGCATTTTCTGCTCTCATTCTTGATCACTCTCTCTCTTTCTCTTCCCCTCTGGCTAGGTAACCAAGTACCTCCGTTACATCAGCACACCTGTTTCTGTCATCTTTCTTGTTCCTCTCCCTCTGGCCTGGTAACCATGTACCTCCTCTACAGCAAGACACCTGTTTCTGTCTCTCTGTCACCTTTCATCATCTGACACAAGATCACCTCCTCCAATACCCCCTCTCTCAAAATTTCTTGTCTAGCAAGTTACTTGGTGATCCTGCCAGTGCCGGTAGCATGTAAAAAGCATTCAGTCCACACTGTGAAGTGGTTGGCATTTGGAAGGGCATCCAGCAGTAAAAACCATGCCAAAACTGACCTCACCTGTGCTGCTGCCAAGTAAAGAGCACTCAATCCACTCTGCAGGGTGGTTGGTGTAAGAAGAGTATCCAGCCATAAAAACCATGCCAAAACAGACACAGAAGTACGGTGCAGGCTTCTACCTGGCTGGCTCCTGTCAAACCGTCCAACCCATGTCAGCATGGAAGGCAGCTGTTGAACAATGATGATATCTGACCCATATCTATTCTACTGGTTCTATGTTCAAACCGGCTACATTCAGCCTCTTACATCTACTCAATGTCATTCTAAAAATAAACAGCCACAGGCACGGGTGTGGTAAGAAGCTCACTTCCCAACCACATGGTTCTTGGGTTCAGTCCTGCAGTGTGGCACCTTGAGCAAGTGTCTTCTACAGCTTCAAACCGACCAAAGCCTCGAGTGGATTTGGTAGGCAGAAACTGAAAGAAGCTTGTAGTCTGTGTAAATATACACACACAACTGTTTCTGCGTTCGTCGTCCACCATTGCTTGACAATCGGTGTTGTGTTTACATTGGCAAAAAGAGACTGATAGAAAGTACTGGGTTTGATTCATTAATATAAATATTCTTCAAGGCGGTGCCCAAGTATGGTCACAATATGACTGCAGAAAATAAAAGATAAAAGACATCACTGAAATCTTGAAGCTACAGAATAATGCAGGACCAATTCAAATCTATGTGGATAGCTAATCATTATATTTGACAGTAACTTTGAATGTTTAAGAGTTATTGCATGTGTGTGTTGGCACTCCGTCGCTTATGACGTCGAGGGTTCCAGTTGATCTGATCAACGGAACAGCCTGCTCGTGAAATTAACGTGCAAGTGGCTGAGCACTCCACAGACACGTGTACCCTTAACGAAGTTCTCGGGGATATTCAGCGTGAAACGGAGTGTGACAAGGCTGACCCTTTGAAATACAGGCACAACAGAAACAGGAAGTAAGAGTGAGAGAAAGTTGTGGTGAAAGAGTACAGCAGGGTTCACCACCACCCCCTGCCGGAGCCTCGTGGAGCTTTTAGGTGTTTTCGCTCAATAAACACTCACAACGCCCGGTCTGGGAATCGAAACCGCGAGTCTGCTGCCCTAACCACTGGGCTATTGCGCCTCTTAAGAGTTATTAAAACAGAACAAATAGACACATAAGCTTACCTGGGGGCCAGCACAACTAATTTTACAGACATCACAATAATGAAGTTGGGGTTGTTTTGGAGGAGGTTTTTGTTTCTGCATCTTTTGGCCAAAAGTAGCTTGTTTCTTGAAAGCCCAATTAGTAGTAGTCTTAGCTTGCTGCTGCTGCTGTTGTTGGTAGTAAGATGTCGCAGCTGAATAGAGAGCGGCATCATAACCTGGCGAGGACAAACATCAATGAACTGTAGAGTCATACCTTATTTCATGGGGATACAGTTTTCGGCACAGGACATTCAAATTTAAGGAAATCAACTTTGAATTTTTTTTTCTTTTTTTTTTTTTCAATAAAATGATTAAGCAGAGGTTTTCAAGAAAAGAAAACTGAAATACAGTAATCCCTCAACTATCGTGGGTGTTACATTTCAAAGCCCCACCCCATAGGTGAAAATTCAAAGTAGAAACAGTCTGTACTGTATATTTTTTTTTTTTTTTTTTTACTATTTTTATATATTCATTTCATTATAAATGCAAAACACCATGGAGGAATCAATGTAAGCTTAAATAATAAACCAGGATTACTGTATAGTCTATCTAAATGACTAAAATAAAATTTATGACTTCACACAAAAACATTGATGCTGTGTGTATATGAAATGACAGCAATAAAAACAATTTATAATTAAAATAAATAATCAAAAAAAATAACTTAATAGTTGTAAAAAGCACCATCTGAACTTGGCTGATGCCAGTGCCCCCCCCCCCCCCCCGACTGGTTCCCATGCCGGTCAGCATGTAAAAAACACTATCCAAATGTGATCAATGCCAGTGCATGCCTGACTGGCTCTTGTGCCGGTGGTACATAAAAAGCACCCACTACACTCTTGGAGTGGTTGGTGTTAAGAAGGGCATCCAGCTGTAGAAACACTGCCAGATCAGATTGGAGCCTAGTGCAGCTGCTGGCTTTCCAGACGTCAGTCAAACCGTCCAACCCATGACAGCATGGAAAACAGACGTTAAACAATGATGATCATCATCATCATGATAGATGGAGATGTGACTGTGCATTTAAGAAGCTTGCTTCCCAACCATGCTGTCCTTGGATTCAGTCCCACAGCATGGCACCTTAGGCCCAGTGTCTTCTACCATAGTCCCGGGTCAACCAAAGCCTTGTGAGTGATTTGGTAGACAGAAACTGAAAGAAGCCCTTTGTGTGCAAGTACCTATATCTGTGTGTGTCTGTATTGTCTTTCTCACCTACCACAACTTAACAACTGTTGGTGGTTTGTTTATGTTCCCCTAACTTAGCAATTTGGCAAAAAGAGACCAATAGAAATATACAAGGCCTAATTAAAAAAAGAAAAGAGGGGTGGGATGAAGTAGTGGGGTTGATTTGTTTGACTTAACTCTTCAAGACAGTGCCCTAGCATGGTCGCAGTCTAATGACTAAAACCAGTAAAAGATAAATCATATCAAATATTACTTAATCTTTTAACAAAGGCTGCAAAGCAAATTTTCACAGTGAAAGGGTTTAAACAATCTCAACTGTAATTGGTAACTTATTCTACAGCCAACTGCTTCACAGCCATATTGGATCTGAACCTACAAATGTGCCAAACTGAGTAACACAAAGTATCAAAGCCAAGGTCAGTAAGATCGGGGGAGGGGATAAGTCGATTATATCGACCCCTTAGTAATCAACTAGTACTTATTTCCTCAATCCCAAAAGGATGAAAAACAAAGTCAACTTCAGCAGAATTTGAACTCAGATGGACAAATAAATAAGTGACTCTAGAAAAATCTAGAAGCGACTCTAATAGACTCTAGTGACTATTAGACACAGAGCCTAATACATGCTCAAAAACATGAGCTCTTCTCCCAATCTGTTCATCTTCCCACAAATCTCTGCTACAAAAGTTATTAAATAGTTTTACAACCCCATCCAGCCTTTATTTACATGAAACCAAAATGAAAAATGAAAGTAAAACATTCATAAATATTAGCTTTATTAAATATCCTACTTCTTTAGAGACGTTCACCGAGAATGAAGAAGTACTTTTTTTTTTTTTTTATATTTTTTTTTTTATTATTAAATAGATCTCTTTCCTTCTAAATGTATATATAGATTAATCTTTCGCCATCTAGGTTTGCATAGTTCCTGTTTACAAAATAATATAGGTTTTTGGGGACAGCTGTGAATGAAAATACTGCACATATCTGGTGGAATGAACCCATGATAGATAACTTACCAGAATAGGATCCTGAGCTTGTAGTCGAAGCATAACTTGGAGTTGCATAAGTTGTAGCAGCGGTAGGAGTAGTTGTGGCTGTGTAGACATAGGTAGCAGGAGTTGTAGTAACTTGCACTGGAGTAGCTTTCTGTGTGGCTGTTTGTCGGGGTTGGGTCTGGTAAGTGGTACTAGTTGTATAAGTTGGTTTCGCTGAAATAGATTACAAACTTCATAGAGTTGGCTAAACAACATCACATTTGATTAAACATGTCAACTTAAAAAAAAAAAAAAAAGCTGAAGCTTTACTGTTTGTTTACTTTTATTACTTCACTATTATTGTTTATTTTCATTATTCACCAAATTCTTTCCAATTCACATAACTCATTTTCATTTGCTATCATACAAAGACATTCTTTTCCTTTACAAACAACTGTGATACTCTACATGTATTTTATCTTTGAGGCTCCATTCTAATAAACTCAAAATAAAAATTAGGTGAAAAATTAAATCGTAATTATATTTCTCATTCACAACTCTGCATTTGTCAGATTGAAAAGATATTCGCTTGTCCTACTTAATCATCACTTAAATCTACTCAACGTTAAATGATTGCACAAGTAATCTTGATCAAAAACAACACATCATTGTTTAACGTCCGCTTTCCATGCTAGCATGGGTTGGACGATTTGACTGAGGACTGGTGAAACCAGATGGCTACATCAGGCTCCAATCTGATTTGGCAGAGTTTCTACAGCTGGATGCCCTTCCTAATGCCAATCACTCCGAGAGTGTAGTAGGTGCTTTTACGTGCCACTGGCACGAAGGCCAGTCAGGTGGTACTAGCAACGGCCACGCTCAAAATGATGTATTTTACGTACCACCTGCACAGGAGCCAGTTCGGCGGCACTGGCAACGATTTCGCTCGAACGTCTTTACACGTGCCATCGAGCGAGATCATTGCCAGAAAACTCAGAATTCTACAAACATTGATTGAGATGCAATGACAACAAAAAGAAAAGAGAAACACTAGACTAAGCACGGGCAACATTTTCTGAGAAGCAAGCCACATGATACACAGCTCATCATCAAGCACTATTACAAAGAATTTTTGTTGGGCATGCCATTCAGAAAGTCCTATGGGCTGCCCATGACTGTGCTAGACAGTCTTCTAAAAGTTAAACTAGACTGTGATAACAGGGAAAAAACAAAATCAAAATGCTTCATCATTATAGTTCAGAATCTAAAAGATTCTCCGCTAGCAAAGTAAAATAAAGTTAGAATATCTTTATGAACAAGACAACAGCTAGTAACCCCTATTAGAACGTGAGGAAATGTAACTGAACATTCCATCCGAATAAAAGAGACAACTGCAATACTCTGAGACTGTTCCAGAGCATAAAACCATCCTCAGAGACAGAGAGATAGAAGTTAAACATTATCATCATCATTTAACGTCTGTTTTCCATGCTGACATGGGTTGGACAGTTTGACAGGAGCTGACCAGCTGAAGGGCTGTTCAGGCTCAGTCTGTTTTGGATGTCCCTAACAACAACCACTTTACAGAGTGTACTGGATGCACTGGCATATGTACTTTTTTCATGTGGCACCAGCAAACCACAAGCCTGAGAGACAAGAGATGCTCGGCTGAAGAGGGTTGCAGGTGATTAGCCTGTATGCAAGGACAGCCATGCTTTTACTTTGTCAAAAACAGATCAAACTTCAGATTATACAGTGAAATCAAAGCAATGAAGGAAGATTTCTAAAAACAAAGATGTGGAGATTGAAGGATTTTCTAGCAGATACTCATACATGAAACCCATGGAAAAGTATTCGTTTGGTATTTTTTCATAAAGCACACAAAATGCAAAGTATATGAATGCTCAAAAACCAAAACAGCATCATAGGTTTAGGATATTTTAAACTATCTTTGGTTAATAAAAGATTCTTGTAAAGTGCTTGAATACAAAAATAACTGAAGTACATATAACCACCTGAACAAATATATATACACACACACACACACTGCATATAAATATATATATATATATATATATATATATATACACACACACACACACACACACATACATACACGCACAAGCTTCAGACAGTAAATTGTTGAGGCATGAAATAATACATACCAGCTTGGTAATGTGTTTCTGCAGCAGTGTAAGAGGCTACAGCAGCAGCAGCAGCTGCTGCTGCTGCTACACCTTGAGTAGGTTGGTAGTAAGCTTTAGTCTGATCGTAAGTCACGGCAGGCTGTAAAAAGATAAATATTCATCATCATCGTTGTTGTTACATATTCAGAAATGTCGACAACAACTTTCACTGACATTTACAAAATACAATTCATTTTCATATTTAATCCTTTAGCATTTAATCCGGCCCAAATATTCTACCTGGCTTTATGTTGAAACCTGCTAGATTGGGTATCTAAAGCCTATTCTACAATGCTATTCTAAAAACAACCGATTCCATTATTGAAATATTAAAGTCATGAGATAATGTAAAATTAATTCAAACCAATGTGAATAATTAAGGATTACATTTCATAGAATAATCTGAATGCTAAAGGGTTAAGACATAAGTTTACCCCTCCATCCTACCATCTTGAAAAGGGCACATTATATAGTCTTAAATATACCTAAAAAAGCAGTTTGCTTATAATAGGAAAGTCTCTGAAAATGACTAAGTCTCAAACATTAACTCTTTAGCATTTAAACCAACCAGACCCAGCCCAAATATTCTACCTGTTTTATGTTCAAACCAACCAGATCCAGCCTCTCACACCTTCTCTAAAACATTGTTCTAAAAGTAAATCACATCATCCAAATCTTGAACCCACAAGATTAATGTATGATTAATTCAAACCAATGTGAATAAATGAAGTACATTCAACAGAGTAATCTGAATGCTAAAGGATTAAAAAAAAAAAATTTTTTTTAAAAACCATTTCTTTTTTTTAAAGTTAGTTGACTCTTGATATTAACTGAACTATTTTTGCTAACAATAATCCAAAAATCACCAACAGTTATAACCAAAATGCCCCAGTCCTACACAATGACTAAATCTTCACATTTGCATAGATGATAAATTTTCTTTCCTTTCACACTCATCACGATGGCCTTAGTCTTATAATAACAAGCTGCTCTTCAGGTATGTGGAACTAGATATTGTGAAATCACTGCCTTTGAGTTTGTTCCAAGTTCTAAGATTGGATATCTGACAATTTTTAATCACTGTTTTTCTCAAACAGGGTTAAGTGAAAAAACACCACATCAATGATAATTTCCCAACTAGGATCTCAATGAATGTGACTAGTTGTTTGGAATTTATTTAGTTCAAGATATTCACACCAGATGCTGCAAGAAAGCAACCACGCCAGAAACTTGTTACAAATCAAAAAATTAAAAAAATTTACAGAAGCAAAACCATTAATAAAAAAAATGAAACGGTTTATTCTCACTTTTTCTTTTAGAATATATTCTGTTAAAGTGAATATAATGAAGATAAATGAATGCAAAAAGAAAAAAAAAATACAGCTCAAATTCAAATTAAGTATCAAATGTAGCTGATAAATGCACACATTCAAAATCAAATAAATTTAAGAGGCTTGTAGTATACATACAGTGACAGCAACTTGAGTCCTTGTTGTATAAGCATACTGTGGAGCTGCATGAGCTGTCTGGTAACTATCATAGGCTGATTGTCCAGCTCTAGGGGCAGCAGTAGCATAAGCTGCCTGGGGTGCTGCAACATATGCAGTTTGCGCTGCTGGATAAGCTGCTGCAGTTTGGGCATTTGGCAAGGGATATATGAACTGTGCCATTTTCACTATGGGCTGAAAAATTGAAGAGGAAAAAAATTAATATTTAATCTAAACATATAGAGAGAGAGAAAAATCCAACAACAAAATTTTACATATACTAATTTATTATGCTGGGAGGTAATAGTAACAGCAGCACTAGATTGCTGCTTCAACATTAATGAAAACAAATTAACCCTATTCATGCAAATAAATGGTGAATGTTTATAAATCTTGGTGGCAGGAATGCAGAACTTGCATAGTCTATCTAAAGAAAAATAACCATCTCAGGCTGATTATCCTACTCTTTAAACAGCAAAAGCATAAGCTGTTGTGGGCTGCGTATTTGACAAGGTGCTGGTAAGAAGTTTCCTTCCCAACCACATGGTTTCAGGCTCAGTCCCACTACATAGCATTTCGGGCAAGTGTCTTCTACTATAGCCCCAGGTTAACTAAAGCCTTGTTATGCAGGTCTTGTGCATGTGTTACTGTCTCCTTGTTTTGACATGGTGTAAAATTTTTAAGCGAGTGTTACCATCATGCAAGGTATGTCCATTTTCAATCTTCCAAGACATTGGTCTCTGGTCGTGGGGAGATATTTTACTTGGAAGCAATATGGTTGATGACAGGAAGGGCATCCAGCCATAGGAAATCTGCCTCAACAAATTTCACCCAACCCATGTGAACATGGAAAGAACAGTAAATGATGATGATGTTCTTATGTTTGAAGAATCATGAACTGATGTCATGTAAGATAGAGCTTTTAATGTCCATTTTCCATTCTTGCATGGGTTGGACAGTTTGACAGGAGCCTGGTGCAATCTGGAAGGTTGCACCAGGTTCTAGTCATCTGTCTTGGCACGGTTTCTACAGTTGGATGCGCTTCGTAATGCCAACCACTTTACAGAATGTACTGGGTGCTCTTTTACATGGCACTGGTATGGGTGTTCTTTTAAGTGGTGCCAGCATGGGTGCCTTATATGTGGCACCAGCACAGGTGCTTTTAGCTTATGAGAAAATACAAACCTTTTTACTGTAAATGCTATATAATTCGGTCATAAACAAGAAGTTGACAAACCCTTGGTCACAAACCTTACAAGACTGGTTGGTGGTTTGAAAGAAAATTGGGTTCAGAGGATTTTTTTAATCAGGTGACCAAATGAATGTTTGGTGTGCTAGTTACAGTCACAATAAAACAAAAATTAAGTAGAAGATATATTGTGATGTAATGTTTACTGATAATTATGAGAAAGGGGCGTCTTACTATCAAAATATAGGCAATTTTGAACTGAAAAATTATGTGGGGAATAAAAATGAGGAATCAGCTATATATGAAAAGATCGTTCAGTGTCAAGATGGTTAAATTTTTTTTTTTTTTTTGAAAACTGTTGTACTTGGTGGTAAATTGAAACCATTACCAAATTAAATGTTACATTCATTATAAGAAGAAAAAAACAAAAAACCTATTCACTACTAAACACATGTTGAAATTTCAAATTCATAAGGATAAAGTTACAAAGAGACTGTTCAGATAATTCAAATACTTTTTATATCTTCTGAAAACCAAATCATGCAAAGTCAGCTACAGGTGGTTTTTAGCAGAAAAATTTCTGTACATTCAAATAACAGCTTCAATGAATAATTATAAAACCATTATGTTACATTAACTATAATTAAAGTATCTAATATCAGTTTGTCTGACAGGTACAATATAAAATTACTCATTTCAAAGTTTCAATTTTTAAATTAAAACTTTCCATATTATGTAAGAATGCTTTGTTATATCTCAAACATTAACTAAATATTGCATTTCGTTAAGCCTTTTAGAGTAGAAATCAGATATATCTACTCAAAATTTCATTACTCTAACTGAGGAAGGTATCTTAATATATCTTTTGTTGAATAACGGCATGTTTGAAATTTTTTTTTTTTTTTTTTTTTTTTTTGTCAAGCTAATGTGGTGTTTATTGCAGCAACATGATTTGCAGAAAAATACTCTTTATTTTTTGGTAGATATTTAACATCACTGGAATAACCATGAAATTTAATTTCAGTTTATTGCCCTATTTACTTCATCTTCAGGTAATGAAAAGCAAAGTCAATCTTGGCAGAATTTGAACTCAGAATGTAATGTATTGGAAGAAATACTGCAAGACATTTTTGTTTGATGCTCTAATGATTCTGCCAGCTCACCACCTTCATCCTACACAATTAAAAATGATAATTACAAGTATACAGCTGGTTTTAATTAGCTACCATTTATTTCTTAGCTTAAAAAGTTACCATTTGATTGACAGCCAAGTTTCATTATCTAGTGTCAAGTTAAAAATAAATCTTTGGCTGTCGATTAATCGGACAAGTACTAACTGATAAATCTCTTTTTGATGTGTTACTGATTGGCTGCACTGACTAATCAATATTGAACCCACCCCCTCACAAAAAAGAAAGAAAGCATACTGTGCAAGTCCTTTTCTCTAATGCTGTTAGGTCTCTTGAGATGTATACTAACAGCTAAAACCTTAACAATAGACACCATCGTACAAATAGACTTCTATTTACCTAACTCATAAGTAGACATGCACACACACACACAAATTCAGTTCTGAAATCAATATAGTCTTTAATACCAGAATGGAGTTGAAGGAAAGCATCAATGAACGATTAGCTAAACATTCGATATTTTATCTTTGTTTCTGAAGATGACGAAGTTTGCAAGGTTGACTTCTCTGAAAAGCCAGCCAGGACACATACAACAAATGAAGTAAAACAGCACTGAAACTTCTTTTCTCCTATTATCCTGAAAAAGGTGCAATGTACCCAACCTACATAAAAGAATAGGGGTTACTGATCAAGGTTAGTGCAGATATAGCAACAGATCTGTAGTGCTGCTCTCAACCAGCAACAAGGTTAAAGATACACTTTAGTTACAGTTAGTTCTACAGAAATGAGAACATGAGGTCCTTGTAACACAACATTTACCTGCAAATTAGTCTTCTATAGCTAAGTGAGATATTAGCTGACTCATCCTATAGTGTGCTGTATCATCACCATCAACAGTTTAATGTGTATGCACCAACATAAGACATGTTAAAGGTGTTGTTTCAAGTATTACTATCTACCATCCTTCAAGACCAATGCTCCAATTAGTAGCCACTAGATAAAAATAATTTTTCAGCCAGAAGCTTTGACAGCATTGTTATCAATGTGAGTATTGATTAATGGTTTATTAATCAAGACGTTGTGGGTTTCAAATGATATTAACGGTTCTCCTTTGAAAATGTAACAGACACCCATAAAATCAATAGACCAGTTAATTAGTTATGAGCTAGGTGCACACTGGTTGGTAGGCTAAAGTGTCCAGCTTACAAGCCCATACATACGTCATGAGTTTCATTCATCATATGTTTTGTCTACAATGATAGTGCATATTTAGAGTTGCCCCAGTGTATCAAGTTCTAATACTATATGGTATAAAAAGGCAACTATATCTTTTCAAGTACAAATTAAAAAAAAAAAAAACTTGAGGCAAATTACAATTAATCTTAAAAAAGAAAAATTAAAAAATTAAAGTAATCTCAAAACAAAATAATCTTAGAAGAAACCCTTTAGCATTTAAACTGGCCCAAATATTCTGTTTTATATTCAAACTGGCCAGATCCAGCTTCTCACACTTACTCTACAATATTATTCTAATAAACAGTCACATCACTGAAACCTCAAGGTAACAGGATACTGCATGATTAATTCAAAACAATGTGAATGAATAAGTGTTAAATTTGACAGAAAAATCTGAATGCTAAAGGGTTAAAGAGTGGATATTCTGATGAAATATAACAAGGCATCTAAGTTTTGATTTGCTTGAAGTTACAGGGATTCATTGGAAATCTGAAGTAATTTCATTTGACTACAAGGTGCATTCTGGATAGGAGACAATTTCAAGGTACAAAACATCTCCAAAGTAGGACCCTCCAACTTCAATATACTCGTCATAGCGCTCTAGCCACTTTGTGAAGGCCCCATGGATGTCTTCCAAAGTGAAGGTGTTCAGGACTATTGACACAGCCTCCATCTTCTCATCAATGTCTTCAAAACAACTGCCTGAGGGAGTAAAGGTCTGGACACTGTTGGGAGGGTGAGGGGCAGTTTAAATGCCCATCTCTGTTGTGTAGATGATTACCAAGATGGAATTGTGGACTTGTGTAGGTGTTCTGGCCTTTTGCGATGAAATCTCTTTCCGAACTCCTCACCAAACCTCCACAAAGTACTCTTTGTCAACTGTCTGGCCAGAGAGAATCCAGTGAATAGAGATGATGCCCTTGCTGTCAAAAGACAAGAGCGTCATAAGCTTCCTAGTGGAATTGCTTAGCCTAGCCACTTGCGCAGTGAAAAACTGATATTTGGTTTATACAAGTTAACCTGCAAACAGTCTGGAGCATTTTTGCCCAATTTAACACAAAATTCCATTGAATAGTGAGCTTCTAAATTGTCTTCACGTCCTTCAATCTAGAATAATAAAAGTTGGCAGGTCAGCTTATTAGATGTATGGTAATGGTATACTAAAATTCTAATAGAACAATTATAACTGCCTCTCCTAAAAAAAAAAAAAAAAAAGTCTTAAAACTTCTGGAATGTACTTCGTGCAATACTGTATTTACTTATAGAAACTAAAGTTGAGTCTAAAATTAACAATAGCTTATATCAAACTACAGGTATTGGTATTTCACAATGTATGAAACAGAACTGAAAGGGATGTATGTGTGTGTATTAAACCCCACCCCACCCCAAAAAAGGGTCAGCACTGGAAATTGTTATATATGTACTATTTACTGCTGAACAAAATAGGAAATTCATTATTGCTACATAAGGGTGTTAAGAATACAACAGCATATCATAGATACACAGAATCAGTATTTGCCTTGCGAAGGTGCCTGTGACAAAGTCAAGAAAACACAATATTAACATATTATATATTAACATATTATATATAGGCATTTGTTGAGTGCTTAAATGAATTCAATCAATTAACATTGAAGAATCTTTATGAAAGTTTACATTCAATGCACGGATTGACTGTGTCCCCGTTTCAGTTGAAAAATGATATCATTGAAGCAAGTGCATTTGCAACCACAGCAAAAAAATGTATTTCTAAAACATGATCCCCATAAGCTCATACAAAATGCTTTGATAAAGGCATACGAGGGTGTGCTGGAAAGTTCACAAGCTGATTATGAAGGAGTGATGCTAGAGCTGTGAAATCTTGCATGCATTAATTTCAACTCTTCTTATTAATAACAGCATTCTCTTTCCAGGTAAATTGGTGTTTGACTGTTCAAAGAAGACTTTGAAAATAACTAGTAGTGACTTCTCTTGAAAAATCAACAATATTTGGCATCATGGTGTTATCAAATACTTACAGTAAAAGGGTTTAACCCCCAAGAAAATTCACGCTGACATTGCTGCTACATTAGGGATGATGCTCTAGCTTTATCAATAGTGCAAAGGAGGGAAAGAGAGAGTCTTGAAAATGACCCTACATTTGGATGTCCTGCAACTGCCACCAACTGAGGAAAACCGATCATGTTCACCACATGGTGATGGCGGACAGGTGACTGACTATAAATCAAATAGCCAATGCTATCAGCATATCCTGTGTGAGAGAGTTGATAATATTCTGCGTAATAAACTTGGCATGGTGAAGACTTCTACTCAGTGACTGCCACATCTGACATCTAATCAAAAGTTCACTAGGCTGATCACATCACAGGAAAATCTAACATTGTTTGAGGTAGATTTAGCTACTGCCCTTGAACATTTCCTAAGCCAGGATTACTTTGAGCCAAAGACAAAGAGACAATCCATGCAATGGAAACACCCTGCTTCATCTGCAGGGGCGATGATCACCTTAGTTTTTAGGGGATGCAAAAGGCACTTATTGATTATCCTCAAAAGGACCACACCATCAACAGAAAGTACTATGCCAACTTGCTGAGGCAGTTACAAAAGGCTATCAAGACCAAATACCCAGGAAAACTGGTGAAAGGGGTTTTATTTTATCAGGACAATGCCCCAGCAAACAAATCTTTGGTTTCAATGGCTGTTGTATGTGACTGTGGCTTTGAACTGGCTGATCATCCTCCCTATTTTCCTGATTTGGCCTCATCTGACTATCATGTTCCCCAACATGAAAAAACACTTGGTTGGGAATTACTATCGCAATGATGATGATGATGTCATATCTGCTGTTAAGTTTTTTCACCATCAGGATAAAAGTATCTTCAATGATATCTAAGCACTGTAACACTAATGGAAGAAGTGTGTGGACTACAAGGGAGACTGTGTTGAAAAATAAACCTCATTTGGTTATATCGTCTAATGAACTTTTCAGCTGACCTTCATAAAAAGTATTAATTAAAAATTTTCAAACATTGCACCAAGATTATTTTAATTTGCTTCAGGTTTTAATTTATGCTTGAAAGGGTGAAGTTATAAACGGTCAGGTAAAAATTAAAAAAAAAAGAAGTAAAAAATCAGCTGACAGGATATCTTTACAGATAAAATTAAAACACAAAGCAAAAAAGAAAAAAAAGTATGTTTAGCACATCACTATGGAAACACATTTGTAAGATTTCTGATAAGATGTGATATTTATTAAACTACCATTTGAAATGGCAAATTCTACTGTTAATTACTCTTAAAAATTCCAAACACAAAACAAATTCCAGAACATGTTATTATTTAAACAAATTATAAATACTGCATCAATGAGATAATAAACATTGGGTGAGAAGAACAAGATAAAATGGCTTCTTCATGGTTTTTGTTGTCTCCGAAGCCAGATAGTGATAGAAACCTTAGAAATGGTGAGAGATTCAGAATCACAGACAGGCTAACAAAGATGAAATACATGTATATTCTGTATAGCAGACTCATCTAATTTATGCTATTTTAATACTGAGAAATATTTTAACAGTCAAAAACAATCGTTTACCATACAGAAAATAAAAGCACAATTAGTAACAATTGGGCTAGAGTTAGAAATGTTGACAATATCAGTATCCAAGCACAGCTTCTATGTGGTTACTAAACCTGGCAGAAATGGCAGTATACTCTCCCCAAAGTCACACTCTACCTTCTAAAAGCAATGACATTAGATTATGAAGTCCTTGATACTCTAAGTATGAAATTAAGATGTGGTTGCTATAGCTTGAATGCCGTTGATAAGTTTGCTCCACGAAAAGCAAAGTGTGGCTAAACAACAATAGAAATAATATGATTTGGACAACACCCATTGCTGTAAAATCGTATTATTACTTTGACAAAACATCTTGTAATGGTGACACTCAGTAAACAACCTACACATACGGCACACAGTTATGACATAAAAAAATTCCACTAAAAAAACCCCCCAAAAAACCCAACAAACCATCACCAATAAAAATTTATAATGCACTGACAGCAAATGAAAGGTTACACACACAAAACAGCAGCTTTAAGTCCCAGTTAAAGAATAAACAAAATTACAATAGAGATTTAGGATACCTTAGGAAGTGCAGATGAAACACATGAGAAAAGTTTAAGATATATACACTTGAAGCATTCCAAAAAAAAAACATTAGTAACAACTGAAACAGACAAAGCAATAAAACCCAGGAGTTAATTTCAAAATAGCACACTTAGAGCTAAACAAAGACAAAACAATCTCAAGAAAAGAGACATAAACAGAAAAAAATTGGCAAGCATTCCCATTAACTCTAAAACAAAACAAACAGCAATTTCCTATAAAGCAATTAGTTATATCAATAACTCCAAGGCTGCACACCACATAGCCATAGAATAACACTAAAATAAACATCAAAAGCAAGTATTCTTATCAAACTATCTTCTGAAATTAGGCATCAAAACCTGCAGGAATAACACAAAAATGCCACATATATACCTTCCACAGAGATCATGTTTCATCCCAATACACTAGGGATATATAATCAACAATACATTGAGCATGCACACACACACACATATATATATATATATATATATATATATATATATATATATATATATATATACAAATATAAAAAAAACCTACTTAGGCATCACTCTCAAAACTAACAAATTCCTAAATTATAGAAATGTAAGAGAAATGACTACAATTATACAAAACAGAAACTCACTGAATCAATTTATTAGACCTACTAACCAATCTGCAATGCTTATTCTCAAAGATTACTTCTCTTTAATCTCATTGGCCTCTGGAATATCAAACAGGATTTTTAACTTGATACTTGATAATAGGATGCAATATATTAAATATTTAACTGCCACAGACATCTGAAAGTTGATTCACTTAAAATCTAATCAATCACAGTCCATGATGTACATTCAACAACTTTAAAGAGTAGTGGTTCCCTAAAAATGAAAAACAAAAAAGCCACAAGATTCTGTCTTAATTTATTCTTACACAACTGCTCCCCCCTCCCAACCCATATATGCGTATGTAATATCTCCATCGCAACAGCTATTTAGTAGAGCAAATATACTGTGTGTGATATGTTAAAGTACAATTGTTGAGAAAGCAACCTTCCATTGTTCAGTAAATATACCAGCACATACGCCTCTGTTACTTTACAGCATTTAAGCTTAGAACCTTTGTAAATAAAAAAAATAACACAAACACATGAAAAAGGAAATACCAAACAATCTTTAAATGTGCGAGGAGAAAAGAAAAATAAAAGAGTATAATGCATTAATTTGTCAGTGTTCCATTTGGCTTTCATACGGAGTTTGAAAACTGATTTGTGTGAATATATTAAGGAATGAGAATTCTAAATAGAATATTTAAAATGAACTACTTGTCTAAAACTGTTCATTTAATCAACCACTGTAAAATCTTTGCTGTTAATACAAATCTTGGAATACACTCGACTCAAAAGTTAAGATGGGTTGTAGCTTGTAAGAGATAAAAATGTCTTTATTATTACGCAATTTCAAATCGTTTGACTTCACCAGACAGAAGTCATATTTCTTATTCTTAATGTTCATCTCCTTACATTATGCTACTTTTATGGAATCGAGAAAGAAAAAAAAAAGTGAAAGCAATAAGACTCGACAAGTAACAATACAAAAGTAGTTTAGTGGTTTACAGAACTCGCATCCAATCACTGCACAAGATTAGAATAAGCAGGAGAAATAAAGCATGAAAGAATGGTGATTAACCCACGCACACACAATCAGGATAATTTCTTCTTATATTCTTGCTACTAACAATGGGGTGGGGGTGGGGGAAAGAGAGAGAGAGATAGACAGACAGACACTTCATGCTGTAAAATTCTTAAATTTAAAATTTCCTGAGTATTAATACTAAATGTATTTTTTAATATTCTAAATATTTCAATTCCTCTATTGTGAAACTGTCTTCAGTTCAGGTGCAGCACACACACACATTATTCCATCATTCCGCCTCAGACCTTTTTTTTTTTTTTTTTTACAGTAAAATAGAATCACATGAAATATTAATTCTGCCTATTCCATTTTTATGAGTAGATACAGGTTTCACAGGAATGTATTTCTCAGTTGACAAGTGATTTATTGGTACAAAAAGTTTTATGTCCATTGTTTGTAATCCTGTAATGATTGCTTTAACTGATAGAAAGAGCTAGACTCAATAGTTTAGATAGAGCAAATATTGAATTTCAATACAACAGATGTTATGATATTGTTTGTTTGAAGGAATGGCAGTTGGTTCTTACAATCCTTATTATGGTTATCTGAGTCCCTGCAAAGGTGCAGGCATGGCTCTGTGGTAAAGAAGTTAACTTCCCAATCAAAGTTTCAAGTCCAGTTCCACTGCATGGCAATTTGGATAAGTATCTTCCATTATAATGGAAGATCCTGGGCCAACCAAAGTTTTGTGAATGGATTTGGTAGATGGAAAATGAAAGAAGCTCATCATGTATGTGTGCATGTGTGAGACTACCATGTAAGTGATGTCCTTTGCTTCCAATCCTCTGAGACATGTCTGTTCATGAGAAAATATTAGGCGAGATTTGTTGACAGGAAGAGCACCTGGCTATAGAAAATCTGCCTCAACAAAATCCCATTTGACCCATGCAAGCACGCAAAAGTGAATATTAAATGATGTGAATCTGTTGAGGATGAATATTGTCCTAACATTGATGTCTCAGATGCCTTTCACATATTTAAATCAAATTGAAGGCTGTACAGCTTGTTGAACCTGTAGACTCCAAATTTTGTTTTTGTTTTGTAAATAAAATGCTTTCAATAAGACAATTTCATCATAAGATATGCACAAGAGGATATTCCTGCATGAAATATTGACCCTTTTATTACCAATCCACTCCTAAATCAACAACCTACTTAATACTGCCTGTAGTTACCTATTCATATTTGTGCTCTACTTGTTTTGTCCATTTGTCTACATCATTATCTTTACTAAAACATCTTTTTTCTCTTGAAACAAATAGTAGCTTTCTTTTTAGTTGTAGACTCCAAATCCAAAGAATTTTCAAAAGAAAAATCAATGGTAGCAAAAGGGAAAGGTAATAAGTGTAATCAAGTGTTGATTGTATTAAGGTCAGATATTTCAATTTTCACATTAATACTGTAAGCGAGAATTTCTTCCTAAAGACAAAATAGGATTAAAAAATTTATAAAAATATTTCTCTTTGAAAAGTTTCAGCAGAAACCAGACCCAATCAACCTTCTCAAAGACTTGAAATCCATCAATTCTTTTATTTTTTTTTCTTTCCTCACTGAATTGCTACCAACTATAATTGCAGAAACAAAAATTACTCCACAGAACATGAACAAAAGATAAGGAAGACAAACTTAGAGTCTTGTACATCCTGAATAAAATTCAGGCACTTTTTGCAGTAAATATTAAGAAGCTACTCAAGATTACCGATTACTTAAGCAGAACTAAAGCCCTTTGATGACACTAGGTTTCCAACAGCATGACCAGAATGAAGTTTTTGAAGCTGCCAGTATTTGTATGTACGAGGCAGCAGCAGTACACTAGTACATAAAGAATATTAGGACCCTTTATTTAAAATAAAACGTCACATAGAAACTGTATAAAGGACATTTAATTCTTATTAACTAAGATGGATAGAAAAGTATTAAAGTTGGATACATTTTCCAGCCATATGTCAGGAAAGCCCACAAGGTAATATGGAATTACTGAGGCTTCAAGGCAAACACTGGGTACTACTGTGGTTTTAGCTTTTGTGAAGAGGTGATGGTGTAAGTCAGCATGGCCTTGGGTAGGATACTGTCTGAATTTATCACTCCTATAATACAAAAGTGATATTAACTGAATATAAAAACATTCAACAAATTGAAATAATCTAATGGTTTAAAGAAAATTCTTTAGCAAATGCATTGCACAGACAAGAGTCATATTTTCTCTTCATTTGTAAACAAGACGATAGAAAATAGCAGTTTGTAAATGGATGAATCAGTATGCAAGACTGTGCCAAGAATGTAATTCAACAGAAGAAAACTCTAGTAGTCAACCGAAATAACTTTCTAGGGAAGAAATGTTACTTAATTTGAGTATATATGAAATATAAAATTTTATTTTCACATCTACCACATTTTCAATTTTAATTTTACTAACAAGGTCCAGTGACAAATCCATTTATATAAGAGAATCTGTGAGTATTGTGCCAATTTATTTCATTTTTCATTTTCTTAAAGTACCTTGATAAATTCCAGTATTTTGTGCTGACTTTTATAATGCACCTGCTATAATTTTCACTCAAGTTCACTTGAAAATAATGTGCATAATTCTATACTACAATTCATTTATATATCCCAGTTGAATATCAGCTGATAACTAATTTTGTATGGTTATTTAAACAAGATCCAAATAATTTTTACGTTTCACTAAATTCCCCTGTACTTCTTTGTAACTTGAACAGCTTTGAAACAAAAATTCTGCAATAAGGACTACTGTGAGAACCTTTTGGTGTTTTAAATATATAAAAAAAAAATCATAATTGTTTTACAAAACCAAGTTCTTTATTTTAGCACATATGAAAGGTATTTTAATTATAAATTCATTAATGAAGGGCTTAAAACGGCACTGTAGATTTTGGTATATATACTGGCTTAAAAAAAAAAAAAAAAAGGTCAACACCAAAAATTGCCAGCATCAGTTAACGCTATAAATACATCTTTCACTGTATCTTGTTATTGTAAAATCTCCCAGAGACATTAAAAAAACCAGAACCTTTGTCATAAAACTTTTTAAGTTAAATTTCTTGCAGCTGTTTCATGTAAACAACATCACTGCAAGTGACCCTGCTAAGCATGGCTTAGTTTAGTAGGGCAAGTTTACACATCTAGCAAGAATTATTAATGATGCTATTTTTTAGACTACAGAAATGTAAGGTGAGTTATCACACACATAAATGGATATCACATGCTTTTATACCAAAGATAATTAAAATGTCAATGAAATTGAATGGCTAAGTTCATATATTTTGGCAGCCCTAGACAATACAAGTGATAGCCAATCTATAATGAGAAGCTATAACCACCTTCTAAATGATACTAGATAAGGTGGAAACCTAATTTCTTAACCTTTTGATTCCAAGCTGGCTGAGACCACTCTTGATTCTATGATATAAACTTCCTGTTTTCAAAGTGAACTAAATTAAAACCTTCTGTGTTAATTTATGTTACATGCTCCAGCTTAATAATGACAAGTTCATTTAGAAAATTATTCATTATTTTCAGAATTATCCGAAACAAAAGCAGTGTAATTCAACAGAAATATGGTAAAAAAAAAGGAGTGTTCAACATAAAACATTCTGACCATTTTAAGTTAAGAATTTCCATAGTTCCTTTTATAGATTTTCTTTGTCTCTCCAATGCTTGGTCAATTGTCAAGCTCTCCAGAATTCTGCAACCAGGCTTTGCCTCAGTGCTTGTCTCTGTCTCTTTCCTGTTTCCTCCAGCCATGCTTGCTCTCCTTTGGTAGGCAACATCTTTTCCAACAAGGGGATGGATGAAGTTCTGCTACAGTGGAGAGAGCTGGATTTGTCAGTTCCAGATACAGATGAGGATAGGCAGAAGTAGAGAGCAGGAGACAATCTGCATTCAAGTGACACCTTCAACTCTCTCATTGACCAATCTGATTAATTTTCAAAATGTCACCCACTTACTGCAAAATACTTGGGGGATTGGGTTGATGCCCTGCCTGTGGACAACACTGGCAGTTTGTTCAATCTGGATGAACTCTGCATAGCCACTGCACTCAGTGGGAGCCGACACCTGGGGGGGTGGGGGTCTGAGCTGCTGCCGCAGTAGGCCCCTTGACTCTATGGGCCTTCATTGTTTGTCTTGCCACCTAAATGCTAAGTGTTTTGCCTGTCACACCAACCTAAACCTGATCATTAAGCAGGCCCTGGTTGGAGTAAGTATCCTCTCTGTTCTGGAGCCAGCAGAATTATCCAGAAGTAACGAGAAGAAACCGGATGGCCTTACCCTTTGTCCCTGGGTAAGAGGTAGGTGGCTTCATATGGAACATCATAGTAATTCCTTTGATCCCTTCCACATCCTAGATGTTGCAGTAAATGGGTGGGTCACTGCTTCTGTAGTCAAATGGGACAAAATCCTAAAGTATCGGGGTTTGCTAGTGAACCATCTCTTGTAGTTCATGGCATTTGAGACACTTGGGCTACTGATTAAAGTACTTATCATTAGTGGATTGTCTTACCAAGGTGACAGGTGATGTTCTTGAGGGTGCTTGGTTGTTCCAATGCTTTGGCCTTGCCATCGCCTGCGATAATGCTGCAAGTGTGTTGGCTTGCTTCAATAAGTTCCGTTGACTGGTTGATGCACTTAGTGTTGAAGTGATGTTTTTTTTTTCTTTCTTCACTCATGATTACATTTTCTTTTGTTTTGGATTTATATTTTAATGTGGAATATTTATGTAATTACGTTTGCTGTAACAAAACAGCTGTTTCACAAATAAAATTTACATAGGTGAAAAACAATTTCACAAATCTGCATTAAGCAAGCAGATAAAAACGTATAGATACAGAAGATATTTATATACCTGAATATACTATTAATTTTATATTCTAATAAATTATGCAAAGACGGAACAGCTTGCACAATCAATAAAATGGTCTGCAATAGGAATAACTGCAAATCATTTTGCAAGTCACCAAATGAATACTTTTTGATAATTCATATAATTAAACAAAAGATTTATACAGAAGCAATTTGCTATTGAATAAGTAAATCTGACCAATTAGACAAAATTAATGTTCAATTAATTCACAAGTGTTATTCATACAGAATATTCTGAGATTTTAGATAATTTATAAACTACAGAATTAAAAATAGGATATTTCAAGAAGCTCTATTTTTTTTCAACTACCTTAACTTAGCATCTGGCTTGTTTAAAATGCTCAGTGATGTTAGGGTTTGCATTCAAAATTGAAATGCTCTCAAAATCAATGTACCCCTATTTGACAAAAACACTTTTTATTCCCCTCCCCAACCATCCATTCTTACAAACCTACCTGTTCACTCTCTTTATCAACCCTTTATACCACTTTACTTATATACCCCTCCCTGTAACTTGAATATGTACTCCCAACACCATCTCTCCTTTTCTCTACTCTACTTTAAGACACCTGTTTCTATCCCTCTATCATACTCTAACCTCTCATCACTTGGCACAAAGCCATCTCACTCAATACCACTCTCCACCTCAGTTGAGGGGTCTTGTCTTGCTAGTGACCTCACTGGTGCTGGTACCACATAAAAAGTACTAGTATACTCTGTAAAGCATTAGGAAGGGCATCCAATTGTAGAAGCCACTCCAAGACAGACAGTAAGGTTTGGTGCAACCCTTCGGCTTACCAGCTCCTGGCAAGCCATCCAACTCATGCCAGCATGGAAAACAGACATATGACGATGATGATATTTTACAAAAAGTACACATGTTTAAAGGATTAAGTAAACTGCACCATTTTTGCTAATATTAAAGATTTACTGTTGAAGAATCAAATGAAAATTTATTTAATAGGTATAAGGAAGAATATATAGAGAATACCATTTTATCCAATACCCTACTACAATGACCAAAATGCACAACTGATTTTCACTGCCGTTATTAATGACAACAATTGTTGAAACAGTAACTCTTAAATTCTTGTGGTGCTTTTCTCAATGTAAACCTCCCAATCCTATGAGAATTCTTATGAAAATGCAGTTGGCTCAGTGTAAAAATTTTTAAAATTTAACTATTAGATGGATGTGAATGAAACTTGGTAATTGGATGTAACAGTTATTGTTGTACATTGTGAATGTAGTTTTTACATGTATATAGAAAATATCAATTCCTGGGCACTGACTGCCTGTCTCAGAAGAATGTGTGCTCCAGTAGTCTCTGTATAACTTGGAAGCTACACAACTCTCATTTGAGACTGCATTCCAAGATATGCCTTCATCTCCTCCACAAATTTCATGAAGTTGACATTGCTCTGTTGTCAGGCATTCCTTATGGTCATACAGTTCATCCTGACAAAAAAAATGCTCAATGGACTTTGCTTCCAAGTTCAGAGATTTTAATGAAACATTGGGGCAATGATCAACTATTTGATTCATACCCCTGCTCAAAATCAATAAAACTCATTAACACATCACCTTTATGTATAAACGACAGTAAAATAGCACTGATTATTTTCTCCAAGTCCAACCTCTCTCTCTCTCTATTAAATGATTAATAAATAATATTAGCAATAACTCATCAACATGATGTTCAATAAGCCGTAAGAATTGTACATGATGTTAACAGGAAATTTTTTGATAAGGAGACAAAACTTTGTTTCTTGGAGAAAAGTGTGCTCAACACTTGTTTTGCAGTCTCAAATAATGATGCATCTTGAATTATGGTTACATTAGAAAGCAGCGAGCTAGCAGAATCGTTAGCACGTTGGGCGAAATGCTTAGCAGTATTTCGTCTGACTTCACGTTCTGAGTTCAAATGCCGCTGAGATCGACTGTCTTTCATCCTTTCGGGGTTGGAAAATTAAGTACCAGTTATGCACTGGGGTTGATGTAATCAACTGGTTCCCCCTCCTCCCAAATTTCAGGCCTTGTACCAATAGTAGAAAGGATTATGGTTACATGAGATTCAGGACTTAACCCTATTGATACCAACTTGCCCAAGACTGCTGCTGCTTCTATGATGCAAACTTTCAAAATAAAGTGATCTAAATTAAAACTTCCCATTAAAGTTCCTTATCAATTTTTGTTCCAATTACCAGTTTAGTAATGACCAACATATTTTACCAAATTCTTTATTATTACTAAAATTAATTAAAACAAATGCAATGAAGCTCAATGGAAATATAGTAACAAAAGGGGTCAAGGAAGTATGATGAGATTTTTTAATGGTTTAGTCAGAAGAGCAGGACTGGTTGGAGAAAGTTATCTTCAGACTGGAGGCTTGTCACAAATGCTTTCAACAAGGTGTACTCCATTAAAGGCATTCAAGGTAGGTGGTTAAACTGCCCCCACCAAAAACAAAAATATCTTATGGGCTTCTATACAGTTTGCCTTCAAATTAAATCTGAAAAGTTTTGGTAAATCCTAAGCTTTGGAAGAAGACACTTCTACCATTGTTACACAACGCAATTGAGCTCAAAACTATTTAACCACAAAACCACCTTCATAACCAGTGCCAAAACTTAACTGGAAAAAAAAAAAGTTTAGATCTAGAAAATTTTACAACAAAATGTTAACATGAACTTTGAACATTTGCTCTCTTCACAATAATGTGCTGAGATGATGAAGAGTTGGCATATAACCGAAGTGGTATTGATGACACGTTCAATCTACCTACCTACTCACAAGATTGGATAGCAAAACGTTTAAACATTGTCTGTTCATGTTGACATAGATTGTAAAAAATTTTAATAGAGTAGCAACAACTCTAAGTATTCTCTGACGAAACCAAAACTATATTGATACAATGTTGCCTAACTGTTAAAAAAAAAAAGAAAGAAAAAAAAGTACATCATGTGTTGGTTGCTTCACAAGTTTAATTTGTTTTCACTATTCTAACACCTTCGTAAATTAGAGTTTGTCTGAAACACTAAGAATTTTATTAAGATCAACTTTCATTTTTTTTGCAAGCATTATTAATTTTTATTTTTATTTTTTTTTGAATCATTAACTGTTATCATGAAAAAAATGTAATGTTACGAAACCAAGTTATCAATTAGAAAATGATATCTGTAGCCTGAAGTGTTGAGGATTATTTCGAAACTGCTTATATAAGGTTTCTTCAGTAAAAGATTGCCGATATGATTTGTATACTTTCAGTTAAGCAGACAAATTAGAAAACATTTTTGAAAGCAGAACATACAAGTGTACATAGGCAACAACAACAAATATTTAATTACAAATGTGAGTTTTCGAACTTACCCTATCTAATATAGAAATATATCACTGTCTCAAACAGAAATAACTACCGACGCATGTTTAGGAGTAAGAGCCAGGTTTGGCTCAACAGATTGAGCCACAAATTTATGGCTCAGTAAACAGTGAATGGTTTAATATCAAAACCTACCATATTACTGTAAGTACAAAGTCTGAGAATTTGGGGGAGAGGCCCAGTTGATTATATCAACCACAGTGCTTGGGGGAGAGGCCCAGTTGATTATATCAACCACAGTGCTTGGGGGAGAGGCCCAGTTGATTATATCAACCACAGTGCTTGGGGGAGAGGCCCAGTTGATTATATCAACCTCAGTGCTTGCAGGAGAGGCCCAGTTGACTATATCAACCTCAGTTCTTAACTAGTACTTACTTTATAAAACCTGAAAGGATGAAAGGCAAAAATCAACCTTGGCAGAATTTTAACTCAAAACAAAGAGCCAAAAGAAATGCCACTAAGCATTTTGCCTGGTGTTCTAACACTTCAGCTAGTTCACTTGCCTTAATGTGAAAAGGAATATTAAAAATGAAAATAAAAAATTAATGAAAATAGTAATTATTGTCTGAAGAGCTTCAAGCTAATATGGGTTAAACAAAGTGACATCTGTTAATGTTTAGTTCTAGGTCATTACTGGTCAAATAGGCATATGATGAAAGGCATTTCAGACATGTTCACTTTTTTGTTTTTTCCAGATATTGTTAGTTTATCTAAGATTATATTATCTAATGTGCCCTTTACTTGTAAAATGGTAGGGTGCAATTTGAAAGAGTTTTAATAGCAAGTTGGAGTGACTATGCAGAGATGATTTGGTCAACAGTACTTCTCTTGTGGATTCTTCTAGCATAAACAGCAAATGAAGGTTTGACAATTTGGTGCTGAACAAGCTCTACAGTTGATTTGTTTATAGTGATGAAATGCTTGTGCTGTACATTAGCACCATCAAATCAACATTGCCTGTACAGGTGCACAGTGTGTCACACATCAGATCTTGAAGTGATTGTAGGACATTGTGAAATGAAGTGTTTTGCTCAAGAACACAACACATAACCCAGTCTGGGAATCGAAACCACAACCTTGTGATTGTGAGTGCAACATCCTAACCAATAGGCCATGTGCCCTCACAACAACACCCAGCACCATCAATTTGAATCTTTATCAATATGTCCACAAAACTTAAGTCTTCAAGGATTTGATATTGCTATTGCTTTCTCATGCACTATTAGCCTTTACAATGTCACTTTCTCCATGACAGGGTTTCTTAGTCTGATGCAGCATCACACTTCAAATATAGAAGCAGAGCCAATACTCACAAGTCTAATATTAGTTTTCAGTATTTAACACATGACATTACTTGAAAACTAGCCAATGCTTCAACATAAGACATGGACTATTTTCTACTCTGGAACACTGTTAATGTCTTCTGATGTGAAACAATTGAATTAAGAACCAAGATAATATTCAATGGGAAATAGCACTTGGCTCCTTTCATTCATTAAATTCTTTAAGAAATAAGATACAGTCACATTTGTTTCACAATGTGAGCGCTTTCTTTTGATATTTTTTCACCTGTTTGAAGACAGGAAAATAGAACAGTTAGTTGGCCAGGTACCAGAGAATTCTGGTTTTTTGCATTAAGATGTCTGTACGTTAACAGATCTTGACTAAGATGCAAGAAACATTACATAAAACTGACAAAAACTTTGAGAAAATTGATTAAGTAATAGGCAATACACACAGTTTTTTTTTCACTCTATAATCATTAACTAAATGCAAGATAGGCAGTTATTTATTATGATATATTTACAACACCAAGTGAACCAGACTGTACTATGGATATACTTGGAAAAGAAAAAGATCCCCAAACAAATTTGGCAAGGAATCAGAAAACTCATCAAATGCTATGTTGTACAACTTGTTGAAGGTAAATTTTTGTATCTAGTATGAGAGCATATTGATAAAACTGAAACATGGAAAGTTAAAATCTCAGTCAAATCCAGTGAGCTTTTAAAAAGCATTTACAGCTTTGGCGCTTTCAAATTTGTTGAATAGAAAAACAAAAAGTTCACTGAGAAGAAAGAATATTTAAGTGAACCTATGAAAGTTTAGAGATTTAGTATTCCAGTTAGAGATTTAGTATTCTATATTGTAGCCTTTGAGAACACAGTTTAAAAATGCATTAGATTCAAACCGTTACATTGAGAGTTAATTTGCCAGCTTGAAATTGTAGGGAAAAACTAGAATCTGATAAAAATACTGGTAACTGGTTTTGGTAAAAGACAGACCAGTGCTAGTTTTGGCAAAAAGTAGTTACAGTTTATAACAGATAAAGCTGAAGCCATGTAAAGTTTTTTTTTTGGGGGGGGGGGGGTAAATAAATTATTTATTTCAGATATTATCACTAGCAGGATCTGTGAATATTTCATGGAATTAATGGTAAACTTATTGGGTTATTTCTGAAAACTTTATTTTAAAAAACCCTGAAAGCATTGCCCATGTTGTGTCTGTGTGGAAAGATAGTCGCTCATCTGCTATTCACTGAAAAGTGAAGGATATTGGAATACGATGCTTACTTAATGTACTTAATGGAAGGAAAAAAAATTTAGTTTAAAAAAATTACACAATTCACTCACCACCACCTCTTCTTCCCCCTTCAACTAATCATGTGGAAGTGCTATGGATGGACTAAGTAATGGAGTGACAAGTAGAATTATTAGAAGATGCTTTCATACAAAAAAGAAACAAAAAAGTTTTTTTACCTTGAACTACCCCTTTAAACATAACTGACAATTCTTCATAGATGTTCAGGTTAATTACAAAAACCACAACTTTAATGTTATTTGTATGCTACTGGAAAAACCAAGTGGAACTATTTTGGGGTTAGGTTTGGAGTAAAGCTTGTAGTGCATCACAAAATTTTATTTCAAGTTAATGTGTTGCACTTCAATATTTTCATTAAATATTTTTCATCTTTGACTCTTTAGCATTTAAACCTGTCATATTCAGCATAAATATTCTATGCCCTCTCATACATACAACATCTCATACCTACCTAACAATCATATCATCATTAAAATCTTGAAGTTATGAGATCATTCAAAATTAGTTCAAAACACTATGAATAAATAAGCATTACATTTGACAGAGTAATCTGAATGCTAAATGGTTAAAGGTTTCATAATGGTTTTATTATTAATATTAATTTCTCGCGCCCACACACAAAAAAAACAGTGCCTTTTAGAAAGTCACAATGGTGTGCACAAGAGCATGCTAAGAATGGCTGGATCTGATTGGCTAAAACTAGCCACTTATGTAGTTGCACTACCATCTCTAGAAAGGTAAAGTCAACTACACTGACCTTAAACCTTGGTGAAATGTCAAAATAGAGTGAAGCTTTTAGTCCTGCAATTCAAACAGCCAGCCATGTTTATCACACTCATCTTTCACTGTAAACAGTACCCAAGACCAATTTTTCTAATATAGTCACTAGATCAAATTCCACATTACGGTTACTATTTCATCAATTCAGAAGAGATTAACAACAAAGCTAGTCCACTTAATTCACTAGTCTTATGCAGATAAGCTACCAGCAAGCTAATAACTGCCATGCAAATGTGACACTTCATTCACATAATACTGTTTTGACAAGTGCATAAACATCACAAAATCCATCCGTTGTCTTCTCTCCTACCAAAAAGATATAAAGCTTTCTATCATGCAACAAGTGAAATATTTCTATTCTTGAAAAAAAAACAAAAAAAAAAAACAATGTATCACTTGGTTTTAGGCTGAAACATTCTTACTCATTTTTGTAAAGCAACAATTTGTTATAAATTCAAACAATAATCCATTCACCACACTAATATATTTCCCTATTTTCAGATGGGTTGGATAGATGCGCATGTCATTTTTTTTTTTTGCCCTCTCTCCATCTGCCTTCCCTCCTCATTCTTTCTGCAGAAGAGCATATGCTCAAAATGTCAAAAACTAATTTTCCTGAGCATTAAACTAATACACCCTGTTTGTTCTTTCAACTGTCTGTTTTTTGTATATTTTTTAACGATATATTTGTTGATGTGATAAGAATTTATAAACCTAGAACACAAAATATATATATTTTTTTTTGGAATGGTAAATCCCAAAGCAGATAAAGCTCTATATAAATAACAGCTTGTGAAGAGTAGGTTAAAAGCACTTTCGATAGAAAAGCCAAAGGTTATTATTAAATCATTACTTATAACTTATTCTGCTTACAGATACACCACACACACACACGGTACATTGCCACTTTTCATGGGGTTAATGTAGCCGAGTGTTCCAAGATCTGACTACCCATTCTATGCCCCCACCTCTCTGCAAGTACTTTCCAATATGGAACTTTTACAAACACTCCTCATCCATTTACATCTGTCCACTCCAGTGTAATCCTCTCTCATAAATACACTAGTTGCTACATTTACTACTCAGCTCCCTTTTGCACTCTCTCTGTTATGTTAGAAGTGTTAAATCAGCTCCTTTTGGCCTCTACAGATACTCCACATTCAGTGTCATGTCATTACCTGTATGCTTCATACAGCATGCCTTTTGCATAGCAACACTTTTATCGCTAACTACAATACTTTGATTAGATATAGAGCCAATACTGGTCTATACTTATCAGTGTTGCATGAACAAAAATTAAGCATTATAGAAATATCTAGACTCTAAACCGGTTCATCATAAGTCTCTAAATTCTAAACTAAATCATCAATAGTTATAACTGACTGACACAGATGGATTAGTCTGAACATGCTCTCATTGTCTCATCCATTAAGAAGGCATTCCTCTATAGCTATCTATCTTTATCATATGAATGTCTTCCTAGTGGTCCACTCCAGCATACTGATGCTGTGTTGTACTAGTTTATCCTCAATGACACCATGGCCTTCATCCAAAAGAATGCAGATTTGGATTGGGCAAGTTAGAAGGCCAGACTTCTTTGAGGACAACAGTGCAAGTTGCACTTTGAAATAATCCTGCATATGCACAAGGCATATAACAAGAAGCTTACTTCCTAACCACATGGTTCTGGTTTTAGTCTCACTATGTGGCACCTTGAGCAAATGTCTTGTTATAATAGCTTTGGGCCAACCAAAGCCTTGTGAATGGGTTTGGTAGGCAGAAACTGAACGAAGCCTGTTGTGTATGAGTGTGTGTCTTGGTGTATGTCTGTCTTTGTCCCCCGCCCCCAGTATTGCTTGACAACTGATGTTGGTGTGTTTACATCCTTGTAACTTAGTGGTTCAACAGAAGAGACAAATAGATTAAATACTAGGCTTACAAAGAATAAGCCCTGGGGTCAATTTCTTCGACTAAAAAAAACCCCTTTAAGGCAGTGCTCCAGCATGGCTGCAGTCAAATGATAGAAACAACTAAGAATAAAAGAATGCTTTAAAGTTTGCAGTGTTGCAGAGTCTTGGGCAGACATAATCTCATATGCATTATGTTAAGCAATTCATGACAACTGAACTTCATCAAGGACACTCAAACTATTATACAAAACATTATACAACAATAGTTTATAACCGCAATTGCAAAGACAGAATAAAGTCATGTGTGTACATTTACACATATAAATACATAAACACACACAAAAACAAAAAAGCCATCAGAATAAATTCTAAAGAGTGAAATTAGACGAGTTATAGAGGTGGATGAGGAACAAGTTGTGTTGTTAGTTACCATTCAAAGTAGGGTTATGTTGCAACAAAGGAACTGAAAGTTAAAAGGATAACACAAAATGGAGAGAATCAATTTCATAGCTATAACCAATCTCTGTTTTGAAGAGAAAACAAACAGAAACAGTTGCAAGAGCAGAAGTCACTGGATTTTCAAATGTTGAATCTGCTGCCAAGTGATTTTGTTTTTGAGCTATTTTAAAAAACAAAAAACATCTCTTTTGAAATAAACTGGTCCATAAAGAATTTTATAATTGAACAAGTAACATTGAACATTTATATACAATAGGATAAACTAAACAAAGACCAAAATATGAAACATGATGATGTTTCATATTTTGGTCTTTGTTTATCCTATTGTATATAAATGTTCAATGTTACTTGATCAATTACAAAATTCTTTATGGATCAAGGGTTAACAACAGGTGGGTTGTCACTCCTAGGTAAGCAACTAAAGTGCTGTGGGCCCCGCCGGATTCTTTCTTAAAATAAAAAAAATAAAAATTCATGTATTTGTGGTTAGTTATGTGTCTGATAGCTTGTAGGTTGTTTACAGAAACATTACAAGGTGATGGAAATGGTGGGGGTTGTAGGGATATTTTTATATGAAAGGTTAAATAATGTATGCGTGTGTTCCATAGCCAAATGAAAAAGAAAAATTGAAGAGTGAGCCATTAGAGAAAGAAGTCACTGATCCTAGTCTTAACTCTTTCAGTACTTCACATCTGAACTGAATAAACCCATCAACAAACTTTTGTTACATCATTTTTCTGGCTGTACTTTCCCCACTAGTTTTCATTTTCCAAACATAAATATTTGTATGATTACTGAGCCAATATGATGTACATTACCTACAATACCATTATTCTTCATCCGTTCCCCAAACATTAAACCTGGTCAAAATATCATTTCAGTACAGATGCAATTCAATAAGCCATATCACTCAATTTAAATCTAAGAAACTCCTAAATTGGTCTACCAGGATTAATGGCATTCAGAATCAGTAAATGCCTCGTAAATAGGGAGTAATATTCAGAGTTAAGAGAACAATGTCACTCTCCAGAGACTGAATTAAGGACATTCACATAAGTGGAAGCTGGATAACGAAAACTATTTTTTTTGTACCAAAGTTCTGCTTCTGGTTGTGTAAAGCAGTTGCCTAAAATAAGTGTTATCTTACAGTTGTCTGTAAAGGTCAATAGACAATGAGCTTGTGCTTTGGGAACAAAATATTTTTCAAACTATTCTACTGTAACATTAGTTGTAATCCAAACCCCTGCATGGTCCCAGCTGACAAAATGGGAAAGGCGTTGCCCATGCTTTTGGAAGCCCTGAGCTAACTTTTTCCATCTCTCTCTTTTTTTTTTTTTTTTTTTTGGTTAACAACAAGCAACTTACATTATGGATTTTTGCAACATTTGGGCAGCCCAGCAGAGTGGTACTTCATGCTCAGTTGTTGAAGTTCTCCAATACAAGACAATCTCATCAACATTGTAGATCTGCTAAGGACATAAATTTGTCATCACAAATTAAAATTAACTTGTCAACAAATGCAACAGCTGCTTGTCTGCTGAAGTTTTTCACACACTACATAATTATTAATCTGTTATATTGTTGCTTGAAATGATAAAACCAACCTTCACAATAATTCAACTAGTAATCTAGACCTGGTTCTTCACGAAATTTTTTTTTAGCTCGTTCTATCTCCAGCACATCATCCAGTTCTATTTGTCAAAGTGCCACCATAGCATTCATTATTCACACAAACTTCTCAGACACTGCTGTTGTATGTTTAATAAGTCCAGCTTTATCTGTAATGGATAACCTACAGAGTTTGCATTTTACCCCATAAAAAGGACTTCCTTTACAAATTACAACAATAACTGGAGCTAAATGTGAGCATGCTATGATTTATAGCTGCTCACATCTACCTCCAGCCATGGTTCCAGAAAAGCCAACAGGAATGGCTTACCAGTGTTTACAAATTTCATGACAAAAGCAGTTGTTGCAACCAGCACAACCAAGACAGTGGTGGCAGGTTACCAAAATGGATATCATATCCAAATTAGCAAAGGAAGTGATCACTGATGGTTGTGTTTATAGTTGTCTAAATACTTAATTATGTACCTGTCCCTTTATGTACTGTGACTAAGTGACTCAACAGATTGATAAAATGAGTTGGAGACTGAAATCATCACCAAGGCCATCTTGATCAAGTAAAAACCTTAAATATGATATGCTCTAGTATTGCCACCATCCTATCATTGAAAACAATATATATACATATATAACTACATATTTACTCTTGATTACTAAGTTCCTTTTTTGTATGTACTAGACCTATCCCTCTCTCATATATATATATATATATATAAACAAGAATTTGTGTGTCATAAAATAATTTGGGGGTTAAAAATCATGGAGAAAACTATTGGATTATATATAAGACATTTAAGACTTGCTTAGTTTAGCTCCTTCACAACCATAAAAACCAAAGGCAGACAAACTTGCTTAAATATAAAAGCCACATATGATAAATATTAAGAAATATGTGCATTTCTTATTAATCTGCTAATTTACAATCACAAAATGCAGATATATATAGTAAATGTTTATCAAAATCTTGAGATATAGTTGTTTTAACTCTATTAAGGGTAGCTGATAAGTTGATAAATACAAGAGAACATACAGGGGAAAAATTGTGATTTTGTATTTCAGTGATATAAAATAAGACTGCCAAAAAAATTGACATTAAAAGGGTGAACTCCATTAGGTATCGTAATATTTATCTTAGTAAATATTGAGCCAAAGGCAGGGGAAGGAGAGAAAAAAAAAAAAAAAAAAAAAAAAAGAAGCAAACCTCAGCGAATCACTAAAATTACATATATTAAAATCAGACACTGGCGTTACATACTCTCAGGTTAGCACTGCAGGGGAAAGATAAGATTGTTTTTGGATTTTATTCATTGCTCAGGACAAACACAGTGTTTATAATTATCAGGTTAATGAGCTGCTGTCAAAATTGTATGAATTAGAAGTGTCACGTTTGTGTGTCAGGTGTTTCTTTATAACGATTGCACAATGCATTTTTTTTTTTTAGCTATTACAATGCAGTATGCTGTGCTGAAAAATATACAACTCATTTCAGTATATCAGAATATTTTGTTTCTTGAACTGGTTTCCAGAACTCAATTACAAATTGGGTTTTGTATCGGTTATCTTGTAGACCCAGGTTTTTCTGTAATTACATTAGTTCCATTTCCATAGTAGACGACTGTAACCAGAGATCTGAGAATTGGATAACCATTAGTGAATTTCTGAAAATGGTGAGGAGGGCTTTAGCACCTGCAAGTCATCAAACCTCATTAGGAAATTTATAAAGCAATCTTTATAATTTATTTTTGCAGATGTCTAGTTCATGGTATTGTATTTCAATTAGCAAAGAATGCTTTTTACTTTTCTACTGAGAATGACAAAAGTGCTTTAAGTATCTAGAGAAAATGTCTCTTAGAATCATTATTATTTCATTCTGAATAGATGTTTGAGTAAATATAGAAAAATATTATCCCTCTCATAGATAAATATCAGGTCTTGCATCTATCATTTTAGCAACTGGGGATAAGATCTTATCTTAAAGCCCTAATTCTTCAATAAAATTTCTTAACTGTCGGTGAATTTTCCCCATTTAATCCTTTTAATATCAATCCACCTGAGATTGTGCCAGGTTCTATGACACAAACTTCCTGTTTTATGTTATCTTAAAACCTTCCAACAAATTTTTATTTAAATTTCAAACACCAGCTGAATATTGACAAAGTTATTTTACCAAATTATTCACAATTTTCAAAAGTAATAGATGCAAAGGCAGTGCATTTCAAAAGAAATAAGGTAACAAAACGCTTAAAGAATATAAATTCATAAAGGGCAGATTTCATAACATCAATCTTGAAGCGTTTGGCGACCAGGTATTTATTCATGATGAAAAGGCTATCAACAGAGACTAGAAAACTGGGGTTGTTTTTCATTAGTGCAATTAATCCTGCATTTCTTTCACTATTGCAGATACTAAATCTATTGCAACACTGACAAAAATCAATGGAACACCAGCGTTTGTTAAAGCTCTCTCAAAACCATTTTTAATGTCAACATAAGTTTAATATCATTAAGTCTGATGACTCTTCTTTCAATTAGAGATGACAAACAAAAAATACAGCCAGTTATAACTGTTGTCTTGTATATCTGTAGATTAATCAAGAGTTTAAGGTAGTTCTTTAAATCATTTTGCCTGCAACATCAAGCATTTGTCTAGGGGAAAGGGCATGCCACTTTTTAGAGAAACCTTAAAGTGATGTTTGTACAGTGAGTTAACTTTATGTTAGCAAATTTGCCATCAAGTTATGGGCATTGAGCACTTGTTATATACCTCCTTGACAAAATTAGCTCTAGTCACTGTATCTGCTTCTATACCAAACACTATCAACAATGTTCATTGGTTGTTTAGTGATAATTTTAACTTGTTTTATTTATATGGATAACAATACAAATATTTATAGTATAAGTCTGATTTATATGGATAATAATAATACAAAAACCAATCTGCTTCATAGTGGCATTCTAATGACAGACAGACACATGGCAGATAAAACACCATGTTGAGGGAAAGGGAGGAGAGAGAGAGAGAGAGAGAGAGAGAGAGAGAGAGAGAGAAAGAGGTATGACCTCATCTTAAGTTATCTCAGTATTTATCATATTTATGTGGGTCTAATATGCATTTGTAATATAATGAGCACCACTAATAATCAGTAATTAAATTCTAGAAAGAAATCTCGTGTGTGTAATAAACACAGGCTTCTTTAGTTTTAGGGTGTTCAGAAAAAGTTCATTTACCCTCAGCAGAACAAACAGTGACCTTTGAACTTTTAACAAGTCTAGGCTATAAAAGAAAGTGCACCTTAAAGTCCACCTTGTGAAAAATAATCAGTACTTTTTTTTTCTTTTCTCTTAGAAAATCTCTTTTTGATAACAGTGTACTTTAAGTTTTTAATTTTACTATTCAGTTTATAAAGCAAGAACAGCATATTTATCATTTAAACTGGCCATAACTGGCCCAAATATTCTGCCTGTTTTATATTCAAACTAACAAGATCTACTCTCTCACATCTACCCTACAATGTCACTCTAAAAAAAAAACCAATCAAGTCATCAAAATCTCAAAGCTACAAGATAATGCATCATTAATTTAAAACAATGTGAATAAATAAACATTACATTTGACACAGTAATTTGAATGCGAAAGGGTCAAGCATGCATTTTTTTCCTTAAAAAGCACCCAAACATTTATTTTAAACAATCTTCAGATTTTTGTTTTGAACATTCAGAATCTTGATTTTCTTTTTATTTTTAAACAAGAAATTTTTTTTAAAACTCAAAATCTTAATTTAAACATTTAAAATTTTCTTGGAGGGGAAAAAATATCTTAAACACAACATCCAGTGAGTTGTATTGAAACTTTTGGAAACCATACAAATTTCTGTGTAGATGAAACAGACTGTTCTATTACTATCAGTATCAATTTTATTTTCTGTTTACATTGTAGTCGACAATTACGAGCAAAATTTAGTATTTATGTTATTTAATCAGACAACCTTCATATAACAAACATTTTACGTAGTATCATTATAATAGAAAAATAATTGATTTTAGCTCTTTGTTACACATCAGTTTATCTTTGACAATAGATGTAATTAACTTCCTGGTCTTACCATTCTGAACATGGCCACAAACTTAGGGACTGGAATAAATGGGTAGCATTTCTCATGTACAATGTACCTCTAATATTTAGGATAGGGAGAGGAGGTTGGAGAAGGCAACTATGATACCATTTATTGAGGGAACTTTGGCTGCTACAAGTGATAATGCCATTATCATCCTGTTTTGTATGTGCAGAGAACCAAGCACTACCTTATCCAACATGTCCTTTTCTAAGATGGTAGGGTTGATTTGAAAAAGATTTGACCACTGTTTCTAGCAAGTTAAATGACCATGTAGAGGCTCCCTCTCTAATTGTATATCTTTGACAAGCAAATTACAAGTGTAAAAAAAATGAAAAGAGTGGAATTATTTTGGATAAAAAAAAAAATAAGGGCCTCAAAATGCAAAACTATGCGACACATTTTGTGTTAAGATTATGATTTATGTGGTAGTTTTAACAAAATCTACAGGATTAAAGAATCTGTCCACCACCCCCTCATAACCAACTGCCAACACTCAAAATTTTCAATGAAAACCCAGTCTTTGGTACTCCTTGCTGACTTTTATCCCTCAGGCTTCCACCACTCCTTTAAAACTTCAGCATTCAAACTGGGCATATCCAGCCAAAATATTGTTTTATGTTCAAACTGGACAGATGTGGCCTCTCACAACCCTACAATACCATTCTAAAAACAAACAATTGTATCACCAAAATTTCAAAGCTACAAGACAGTGCACTATATTCAAAACATGAAGAAATAAGCATTACATTTGAAAGAATAATGTGACTCCTAGAGAGTTAAGCCATACTTAGATTTAGCATTAAAATTAGGATTTAAATTCTTGATTTTCATTGTTACTAACCACAAGCATTATATCTTAATCCAATGGGGCCTCAATTCAAACTTAGTAAATAATTATAAAGCCTAGATACTTTTTATTCTTTTTTTAACCGTTATGAATAAAGAATCTCAACCAAAACATTTCCACAAGCTGCACAAAAATATGATTCTGCCAGCTTCATATCTTATATTCACCAATAATAAAGGCACAAGGCTTGAAATTTGGAGGGAGGGAACTAGTTGATTACATCGTCACCAGTGTCTCACCGGTACTTAATTTATCAACCTCAAAAGGATGGAAAGTAAATTCGACCCAAGCAGCATTTGAACTCACAACATAATGGCAGACAAAATACCACTAAGCATTTCACCCAGCATGCTAACAATTCTGCCAGCTAGCCACCTTATATTCACCTATAATAATATTCATTTTCTCAGAAAGCAAATTTTCTTACTAGCAAGTATTTATGAATTAAATTTACTTCATGCAAATCACAATGTCAGTAAGAGTGGCTCACGAACTGCTTGCATTCAAAGACATGCATGATTTCTTTTTTTTTTAATCATTATTAATCTGAAGCTGAATGGAGACCTACATAAACTAAAATAACTTTTTTCACTGTTATGGATCCCTGGAGGGGTTTAATCAGTACCTGGCAGCAAAATATACTTTTGGCGCCTTCACCATAATTAGCAAGTATTATCAGGTCACAGGAAATGTTGCACTCCTTCACACTTGCAGCCAGGAGTGTCTCCCCTACCCACCATTAACTCTTCTTGCTGTTATACCTCTGTTACACACGATGGGAGTGGGGCACTAACTATTAGATATGCCAAGATTATGTGAAATAGCTACATGCAGTACTTCAATAAACCCTGGCCATGTCTGAATGCTTGAGATAAACAAATCTCACTTTGTAAATCACCTTTGCTGCCCAGCTATTATTTATTTTCTTGAGGCATACAACCTACAATCTATCATAGGGGAGAATACTTTCATTGTAAGAATAACAAAAACAACAAAAACTATTTGATAAGATTTCTAGGTGTGTCCAGAATATTCTAACAATATGGTTAGCAAGCAGTCTAAGAATTAAGAGAATGTGTTTCTAAAAATAATTTCTTGAGGATGAATTTTGCAATTTATTGAGATCAAGTTCCCCTTCTCACTAGTATTATTCACAGAATACCTGACTGTCTGATCACAGATCAGACAAACATATCCAAGGATTTGCTGAGCCAATCAACTATCTCCCATTCAAAAGGAGCTGACTGATGTTAGTTGCCAAGAGTACCAAATTCTAACGATAAGGATATTCCCCTCTAATAATAATTCTTTCTACTATAAGCATAAGGCCTGAAATTTCGTGGAGAGGGAGTAGTTGATAACATTGACTCCAGTACTCAACTGGTACTTACTTTACCGATCCCAAAGTCGACCTTGGCAACATTTGCACTCAGAACATAAAGCTGGAAGAAATGCCATTAGACATTTTGTTTGAAGTGGTAATGATTCTGCCAGCTTAACACTATATTCACCTATAATAATAATTTCAAATTTTGACACAAGGCCAGCAATTTTGGGGGAGGGGACAAGTCATAACATTGGCCCCCCAGTGTTCTTTCATTGACCCAGAAAGGATGAAAGGCAAAGTCAACCTTGATAAAAATTGAACTTAGAAATGTAAAGACAAATGAAATGCTGCCAAGCGTTTTGCATAGCATGGTAAAAATTCTGCCAGTTCACTCCCTTAATAATAATAATAATTTTTCTTATATCCATTTATTTCAGAACTTAAATTCTCTCACCAGCAGCTTTTTACGAATTAAATTTCAAGTTAAGCCATAACGTTATTATCAAGATAAAAATGTTTTCTATGTCTGCTTAACACAGGTTAGGTTAGATTTTTGTTGTTGCTAGGTTTTCTTTTGGGTTGACCACTGTCGTTCTTTTGCGGGCATTGAATAACAAAATTTGAAAGAGAAAATAAAATTTCAAGAGTTGAACCTTGGAACAAAATTCAAGACATGAATAAAATTCATTTACAAATTGAATTGTTGAGTTACAGTCTGAATAACAGTGCAGAATTTAACAAAAAATAAATAAATAAAATAGGTTTCTTTTTCAAACATAGCATTATATAAAATATATTTCTGTATATGTCTATCAAGCAGAATTCTGATGACAATAATTCATCATACAGAAAATAAAATATCTAGTTAAACTATACTGCTGAATTTTGCCATTCTTTTTACCTTAATTACATAATTATCAGATCACCTGATATGAAAAATGGATAACAAAAATGCAATTTAAACTTTAGCAAAATATTTCAGATTTATACTAGTTTGGAAAATGGATATAGAATCTTGTCTTGAAACAAATTACATCATGGTACAGTTAATTATGATTTTAAAAATGTATAGTCACAATATACACTTTTTGAATAGTATTCTACAGTATACCATGATAGAATTATAAGAATATATCCTATCTGAATTATCTCAGGTAAACAAAAGCAAATATTCTATATCTTATAGTAATAAAATAACTGATTTCAATGAAATGATTATCTTCTGTATAATTGTTTTTTAAAGAAGAAAACTGGTGTTTCAGTTTTTTCCCAAGAGCTGTATTAAGCTCAAGGGAAAAACTGAGACACCAACATTAAGTTCAACTCTACCATTTATTTATATATATATATATATATATATATATATATATATATCGCAGGGTTGAACCTAACGTCGATTATATAACTTAAATGAGCATAAAGTGTTAAGAACAATACAGGAGTTAAGACAAATATAATTATAAGTGATAAAATGTAAACAGAAGTATCAATGCTCTTACTCTCTTCAGGGTCTTCGTATTTGAGGTTAATAAAAAAAAATTCTTGATTACGTAATGTAATCTGGTTTCTTCAGTTTCAAATTTTTAAAAAAGTAATTTAAAACCCTGTGACGCAAAATATATTTTAGCCTCTTCTTTTGCAGGTTCAACAATTATGAAAGACTGTTTACAAATAACTTGGACATAAATAGTTAATTTTATACCATTTCTTGTTTTAATTTCTGGTTATATATTTTATATAATTGACGCCATTCTCAAACGTGGCTGAAAATTCTTTTTATCGCACAGAAAATTGCTTCCATTCAAATTTATTGTTGCATCACTAAATTACACAGCTAAATAAATAATGAAAATCCGCTTTGCGCAACTGTTCTGAAAGGTCATCACCACCACCACCACTAGTCGGTTAAACTGTAATATTTACAAGAGAAACATTAAACAATGTGATATGAAAATGAAACTGGAATAGGAAGGAGTGATGCTACATCAAGGCAACTGAAGAAATTACAATAATAGCACAGAGAAAACACGATTAAACTTGTATGGAATTTATTCAAATCCTATATTAACTTCACTTTTTTCTTAACATATTAAGTGGAAGACAGACAAAATATTTTTAACAACCACAATTGTTATTCTCATACAGCTAATTCTTTAAAATTTAGAAATTAACAGAAATGCGGCGTCTTTATATATATATATATACATATATATATATATATATATATATATATATATATCAGTGTGAAGCAGTGATTAGGCATAAGCGAACTTTAGGGTAGTTACAATATGTTTGTCATATTTCAACTCAATACCGTGAACTGCATGCAGTGAATTTGCCTTTAGAAGTTAAAATCTGTCACAGACATACCCTAAAGTTCGCACACACACACACACATATATATGTATGTATGTATGTACGTATATATATATCTTACACTGAAGCCCATTGGACATAATCGATTAAAGATATCATGATAATGCGACAATATTGAAGATATAACATTTTGACCTTAAACACAATGGCATCGTGAAGATGACAATGAAAATGTCTTGCAAAGTTTAAGGTGCAAAGTTCAAGGTTATTCTTTTAGCCAACTTCGGCCTTTCACATAAACCCAAAGCGGACACGAGACGTTTTATTTCTTATACAGACAACTTCAACGACCAATTGTTGAATGAGACATCTCCAAGTCATTATCAAACCAAGGAGATTTGCTAAAATGTTTGCTTCATCGACTGCTGCTGCACAAGCGACAGCTTATACGGTTTTATACTACATATATAAGGGAAAATGGCAAAAAGGAAAAGCAGCTGTGACAACATTACCTTTCCTAAATGATTTTATCAAAATGTAATTTGGAGATTCCCCAGCAAAAACCTCGCAGCGGCATCTGCTACACAGTAGCACACGGCTCCATGACAAAGATCAAAGATCAGATTCATATGGTTGGGGGAGGGGAGAGAGAGAGAGAGAGAGAGATAGAAGAAGCGGCTGTGACTTTCAAACTCGATATCTATTCCGGAACATTCCCAGACATTATGGGAAAAAGACGACGGTTATTTTATTATTTCCAAGTGGAAGTAGAAACCGAAACCGGGTCACGACGCCCGCTCTGCAGTAAAAATCCGCACTGTTTACAGACTGCCTCTCTCTCTCTCTCTCTCTCTCTCTCTAATAGCACCACTTTACATACATTAAATTAATCAAAACAGTGAGTTTTGTGTGTCTATAGCTACAGGGTATGTGAATATTTGAATGCAAGAAACGATGCCACACGAGATGAGATGGAGGCGTTCATGCCTCCATCCAATACCAGCTAAACTGTGCTGAAGTGGTTGGTAAATAATGAAATCAGCCACGACGCCTGCTGAGAGAAGAGACAGAAGGACAGAGAAATCAGCTTGACAACACTTCAATATATATCAAGTGCGCAGTGTTTTTAATAAAATTGCACACATACATTTGTCATTTTTTTACCTTTTATTAGAATGAATGTACGTAGAATAAACACCTGCTACAGACCAGAGCTGAACACAGGGAATATCATTATATATATATATATATATATATATATATATATATATATATATATATATAACTATAATATACACACACACACACACACAATGCAAAAGAATGGATAGGTTGGATGCAATTCAATAGCTAAGAAAATAACAACCATCAGGCATCAGTGTTCGTGTATATATATATATATATATGTATGTATCTATGTGCGCATATATATATATATATATATATATATATATATATATATATATATATATATATATATATATTAAATAGACACACGCTGGGGTAATATTTGCAAATTGCAACAGCCGACTAAAAAATTCAACACTTGATTTAGTTTAGTTTAGTATATATATATATATATATATATATATACATATATATATATATATCGGTTAAGAGGTTGTGGTGCTGGAAACCCTGTTGGAAAAAAAAATCAGGTAAAACTTGAAACTCATAGAAAATAAATACACAATTATTAATAAATATAATGCTAGATATTTGGGCCACTGCTAGATAACGCTAGACAGATAAATGAATAGAAGAGTAACCCCCACTTAATAAATATCTCACAATTTGGGTATATGTAACACAAATTTCTAAAATATAGATGAGGAAATGGTATAAAAATAACTTTTATATGCTACCTTTTTTTTCATCCTACCATCCTTCCTAAATTTCTTCAAACAAAAAAATGAGAAAAGCTAGTTTTGTTGACGGCAAAGATAATAATGCTCATATCTATAAGTAGTCGACAAGTGAAATTTGATTTCTAAAATTTCCAAATATTTTCCCAGAATTAATAATAATAATAATCTAAGTTAAATTTCTAGAAACGATTTTTTAAAACAATCAACTGTATAAATAAATGGTGGGTGTTTCGTTGTGCATATATATATATATATATATATATATATATATATATATATATATTATTATATGTATTTATTTTCTCTATAATTAACTCGGACAAAATAAATTGGTTAATAGATACCAGGGTAGCAAAGATCACAAAATGACTGTGGTGTAATTCCTGTTTATGAGGTAGAAACTCCTTGTTATTTTGGGGTACTTGAGTAAATATACAAATTTAGTAAATGGAGTAAAACGTTTTACTCCATTTACTAAATTTATATCTATACATATATATATATATGCATATATATATATATCTATATGTGGGTGTATGTATATAACTAATATACACATGTATATATGTGTGGATACACATATGCATGTAATGAAGTGCACATATCTATATATATATGTGTGTGTGTGTGTGTAAATATATTTATATATCACACGTTCATTTATTTTTTACTTGCCTAGTCTCAAATA